>NC_137870.1:5167784-5265284 GCF_963924005.1 Protomyctophum bolini | reverse complement strand
CAAATGTTCACAAATCGTTAATTAATATAGTGTCCTGTTACTCACACCGGCGTTCATACAGAACCCTGAATTTTAAGGCCTGTTGAGAACTCTACCTCTGGGTTGTGTATGACCTGCAGCTCGAGGGTGACAGACTATGTGCATGTGTGAGTGTGAGTGTGACGTCACGTTGTAGTTTTCCCAACCACCGTGGTGAGCAGTTTGTCGCCTAAAAACTAAAGTATGCGTCGCTAGGGATGGGTATCGTCTGTAGGAACCAAAATGTAATTAGTGTAATGGGTACCCCATGCATGTTCAATTCCCACCCCTATGGGTCGCCCTTTAGGTGTCAGTCACCTCCAGCAGAGAGAACTTTAGCAGAGAATGTTATATTTAGCGGAGAATATTATTAATCAAATATTGAGGGGGTGCTCAGGTGCAACAACACAAACAATGACAATAAGCAGTAACAAATCACAAAAGAACTAAGCTCCAGACGTCCCAAAACAAACTAATCCGACTCCTTCTAAGCTTAGGGCCCATGACTCACCTTTATGCAACGCATAAACGGTTGGCTCGAGGTATATAGAAGACAGAGTCAAGCAACTGAAAATGGGACTGACATTCAAGATTGTAAATGCAGCTCTGCCATCCATGCCCTTAGTGCCCTTTACTTGACTGATCACCTCAAAAAGGTGAGCAATTCACACAGACATATCACTAGAGGGAGTGTGAATAATGATCTGGTGCCACCCACCTTTGGAACACATAATGGGTAAATTCACAACACTGCCACTCATGTGAGGAATACCCTGCCCCTAAAAACAAGCAAATCACTGGTTGCGTGTGCGCGCACTTGCGTGCACATTCCCACTAGGCCGAAGAAGAAATGACACTTGACAATTTTTAAGTCAGTCTCATGGTGACAGGCTGATTTGTGTATTTACCTATAACTGCACTGATCTGTGTAAAACCTTTTGTGAACACTCCCTAGAGGTCAAGGAAAAACCTTTTTTTTCTTTTTTTTAAAGATATTTATTGGGGCTTTTTGCCTTTATTGATAGATTACAGTAGTTTGGCAGGAAAGGGGGAGAGAGATGGAGGGGGAAAGACACGCAGGAGAGGTCGTCGGGATCGGGACTCGAACCAGCGACACACTGCCATCCAGCCTCGGTGCCTATAGCTGGACCAACCTTGTTTGAATGAATGCAATTTTTTTGATTTTGCCAGCTACTTGCAAAGTGGCTGCACAACATGTTGATCTACAGTATACCCCTATAGTGCTGCCTTGTAAGCCAATGGCAGACTTGTCACTTATACCCATAGTCTGAATGGCATAAAACCCATACCATACTGCCGAGTGTGACTGTGGACCAGGCCTCTTCATGGAGCCCATCAGAAGTGTGACCGTGGACCAGGCCTCTTCACAGAGCCCATCAGAAGTGTGACTGTGGACCAGGCCTCTTCACAGAGCCCATCAGAAGTGTGACCGTGGACCAGGCCTCTTCACGGAGCCCATCAGAAGTGTGACCGTGGACCAGGCCTCTTCACGGAGCCCATCAGAAGTGTGACCGTGGACCAGGCCTCTTCACGGAGCCCATCAGAAGTGTGACCGTGGACCAGGCCTCTTCACGGAGCACGACCTGGACCAGGCGTGGACCAGGCCCCTCCACGGAGCCCACACAAAGTGTGACCGTGGGCCCATCCTCCTCACAGAGCACGACCATGGACTGCTATCATATCATTACACCACTACACTATATATCTTAATATTCTTATACGTTATATATTATTATTATTATCCGATACAAGTAGTATCAATAACAATATTTAATGTAATAGTGTAGGATAATATAATAATGGTATAGCAAAGTTGTTGGATAATAATAATAATATATAACGTATAAGAACTTAAGAAGTATTTGCTTGCATCTCTTTCCCTGTCTATCTTTCTTCTATTTTCTTAATTTCTATTCCTCCCCCGACACGGTCGAGGCAGATGGCCGCCCACCGTAGAGTCAGGTTCTGCCTGACTTTTCTTCCTAAAGTTTCTTGTTGTGATTTGACAAATAGAATTGAAAATTGAACTGAATACTCTGAACACCGCAACGTGAAGACAGGAGGAGGCAGAGGCTGAGGCACACAAAATGATTACAGCCGTTCATAAACGAGAGCTTGCTGCATCTCCCGGCCAACAGGTGAAATTGTTTTTGCCTAACATTGCTAATCGGGGCAATTTAAAACAATTTAAAGACAGTTTGCTATGGTTGGCTATACGACAGCAATTTTCAGCTGCTTCCTCGGAGCTGGAAATTAAGTCTGTTGATGCGAGGTTACTGTTTTCTTTTTTTTTCGGCCCCCGTCTTTCAGAAGCTAGACTGGGGCAACACAGGGAAACAAACAAAAGGGACTGGAAAAGAAGGGTTACAAAGGATTTGATCTATCTAAACTCTCTACTCTAACTACTGCCTAACCAAAGTTACAAAAAGCACGCTCCCATACTCCCATACCCTGGAATATGCTTGTACACAGTTTGGACGTTTCACAGCTCCTCTGGACACTGTGCGCTCAGTATGACCGACTGAGTCACAATGCCATGAATGAGCCCACATCACAGCTGCTCTTAAGTAGGCTTTCACAGGCTGGCCCTCTGATCACCGATAGGCTCACAGTGACGAGGTGGGCAGGTAGAAGGTGGATGTTTCTCCGCCTCCAAGCACCACAGCAACAACCAGACCTGTGACTGAAAATGTCGATCAGCACTCGATCTATAAGATGCAACAGCATGTAACTGACAAATAACCGTATTACCATAATCACTGTACACTATATATATATATAAACATAACCACGTTATAATATAATATATAAATACAATCCCCGATTATGTAACACTGGGCCTGTGTCCGAGTGACCCAATTGACGCTATAGGCTTCTGGTGTGCCTGCCTTTAGTTCACAAATGTGAAGTAGGCCTATATTGAACTGATTTAAATTCTGCCAATGTATAGGCTGATGGTGGTTTATATTTTTTATAGAGCCATTTTGTGCATGTACATGCAAACTTTAATAATAATAATAATAATAATAATGAATTGCATTTTTATAGCGCTTTTCCAAGTGCTCAAAGCGCTTTACAATGGTTCATTCATTCATACATTGGGAGGTGAAGCGGCGAACAGTCGACGCCAGCGTCCTCACTTCCCACCCCCAATCCAACCCTTGATGCTGAGTGTCAAGCAGGGAGGCACTGGGTCCCATTATTTAGAGTCTTTGGTATGACCCGGCCGGGGATCGAACCCCGACCTCCCAGTCTCAGGGCGGACACTCTAACCACAAGGCCACTGAGCTGGTATATTTAAGGTGCGTTCCAGTAAAGAAAGGTTGATTCATAGATACATATCGGCAGAGCTGTCGAATATTCGATTTGGCTGATGGTCACTGTCCGTTTGTGGCAGTCTACCAAACCAGCGTCGCACCGACAAGCAAACATAACAACTACAGACTGGCGTTATACGCGTTAAACTCACGTAGGCTGGAAAGTGGTCGGAGTTAACCCCGAATCTTATACCTGACGTGTTGTTGTGCCTGTCCTTCATATCATACCCTTGCTCTGTCTAGACAGATACAAGCCTGACAGGTTTCATTATGTTATTATGTTTCATTATGAGTAAAAAAGAAAGAAAATGACATATAATGACATATAATTTAAGATCCATCTAAAACAAATCCGTTATGAAAGCGCCTGCTTTCATAGCGGCGGTCATGCATGGCTGGTGAAGCATTGAGGTTGTTTAATCATTTGCGTGATTCAAGTGATTTGTCGAGGATATAAAGGGCAAACGATTTCAGCAATTCAAAACCCTCCAGTGACCCTTTCTGGATTATTATTATTAAATTGAATTCGAACAAATTAAAGTTTACATATTAAAGTAACTATAGTAACTAAAGCTGTCAAATAAATGTAGCGGAGTGAAAGTACAATATTATTTAGATGCGAGATATAGTGGAGTAGAAGTAAAGAGTATTGGAAATTGGAAATACTAATTGTACTTACGTACAGTGGCAGTACTGCACTGTGTATCGCACAGTGCTATAGTGCAGTATATCCAAACACACCCTATGACTCAGACATTACCATATATAGAGTTCACTATCTCCAGACACAACCATAGAGTTCACTATCACCAGTCAGACATAACTACAAAACCAGTAAGACGCCCTGAGGGGCGAGGGCGCGTGCACGCATCCGCATGGGTGACGGCAGACTGCTGGGCGAGCGAAGATGGGAAATTGTGCTGATCCGTGTTGATCACATGACTATGGAGATAGTGTATACCGAAATGTGTACAGTTATCTACAGAAATGTGTTTTGCCTAAATCGGCCTCACGGTGGCGCTATAACAGGCCGTTGAGGAATATTTGGGGCAGAGGTTCGTCGTTGGCATCCAGGGAGTGTGTGTGCTCAGTTTGGCATGGATCGGGCCAACGGTACCGGAGATTAGCTGATAAAGGACGGACGGAAGGACGGACACACGGACGGAGTGCAAAACATACTCTCTCGCCATGCCTTCGGAATGGTGGAGACAATGATACAAACCAACAGACAATTATACACAACCCTTTGTTGCTCTCACAAGAATGCTGGCAAAAGGATTCAAGACAGATGAGGGTTTATTTGTCACTCACTTTGCCTGCCTGTCAAAAATTATTAAAATAAACTTTTTTTAAATTTGTATTCATAACTTGAGCAGGCAGGGTTAGGAGGACTACATTCTTGGGAGCTAAAAATGCTGACAAATTGGGCTACTCTAAATAAAATACATACATTAAAAGATTATATGAGAGAGTATTAGATCCGGTTAGATAGGATTAGAAACACTGCATGACGGCAGCCAAACCTCCTCCTGCAAGCAGACACCCTGGGGTGTGCCGATGAATATTGTTTTTCTTCATGAATTAATTTGTCAACTTAAACTTATGTTATTGTCTTGGCTATTTCCCCTACCATGAGCCCTCAATGGGGCGGTTTCGCTTATTTCCATCGCTCGAAAATCATTTTTTTGTATATATCCTCTCTTCATAATGTAAATAGTATCCGAAGCGGCACACTTTTACTTATTTTGATGGAAATTAGCGAATCAGGACTAAAACCGAATGCCCCATTGAGGGCTTATGGTAAATAGTCAATAATGTGTTTTTTGCACAAAATAACACCTGGTCCAGGTGTTATTTTGTGACAACTACAAATAAAGATAAGAAAGCCTTAGTACTGTACAGCAGTGTTTCCCAATCTTTTTTCTGACAGGGCACACTTTTCATAAACAACCTACCCCCCGCCCCCCCCATCGCCGAGCCCCCTCTATAGTATTAAAAGCGTACTGAAAATGGACTTGGTCTTGCACTGAACTTTGGACTACTTTGAACTTTGCACTATTACATTACATTACCCAGCACTATTGCACTTGGGTTATTGTACAGTATGGTTATTTATTTGATGCCAGTGGTGAAGCTCTAAACTGAATTTCGTTGTTTCATCTATCTATCTATCTATCTATATACACACACCATGGTCACCATGGTCCACATATTGTAGTGTAGGCCTACTGTACAGTATGTGGACCATGGTGACATTGATCAATTCTTGATAAAAAAAGCTTCTAATATATTATTTAGGCCCCAAAATCTATAAATCTCACACTATTAAGGCAACCGGCTCTTTTTTCATTTGAACACCTGCCCCTCTAAATGTCTGTGCACGGCACGCCACTGTACAGCGTGTTAAATCACTGTTGCGCCTCCGTCTAAACGCAGAATACAATGTGAGAATGCCACAGAACATTGTCGTCTAAACATCAGAGGTCAGATCCCCACAATCGTTATATTCCCTGCGTGTCATGAACAATTTGTCGTTCTATTCCCTGCGTGTCATGAACAATTTGTTTTGAGGAATGCTGTTGTGACCTTTAATTTAAGCTACATTAGCACATCCAGCCAGGGTGCAATCGATAAGTTACATTGGATGAAAGCAATAGCAGAGTTATAGATGTTAGGCTGCACTAGTCAATGCCGCAATCCACGCTGGTCTCTGTTGTGATCTCCAGAAGATAATAAAGAGGTGCACGCGCATCCACAAACGTCCAGAAGAATGCCAGCACTTAGACACGCCGTTTCGCTATAGCTGACGAAGGCCCCCCCGACACCGAAACGTTCTATTATTTTCCGCTCTGTTGTCAATGAATTGTTTTGGGAGCTTTTCAAACGGTGTGCCACTGCTGCTGAGCCACTAATTGGCAGACATCCTGCTTGGATTGACGCCAATTAAACATATTTCCACAGCTAGGATTTCCTATGGTGTTCTGATGACTTCATATAAATGGTCTGTGAAGAAGGAAATTATGACCTCTTTGTCAGGAATTTATATGGCATTTTTTCCTGAGACTTCATAGAAATGGTCTGTGAAAAAAAAAATCTGTTACAATTAACTCTTGGTCAGGAACAAGAATGCGACACAGAGACAGTAAGTTCACAACACTGTATCTACAAGTTCAAGTACATAGACTGAAATAGATGTACATGGACAAATCATAACAGTCTCCTTTTATAGACCTATCTCTGCTCCCAGTTGAAACAAAATCAATGAATCGAAATAAAAAACGGCCACCTTACCAAAAGGTACGGTAGACAACACCGACAAACATATACAGCCGATTGAGGTACAGTACTTGCACGCTCTGCTTGCGCAAGTAATTACTTACTGGTACACATCAGGGCGATCCAATTTATTCATATATTTTCACTTTAGCGCCTAATCAAGGCAGGATGTCAGAAAATGTGCTTATTTTAAGTGATGAAGGCAAATTATGTTAATTTATGGCATACATGTTTTTTAGGGTGCTGAATCCAAATCTGCTGTATGCCAAGCTCAACAATAGCTGCAACATGGACCATTTAAATACGGCGGCCACCACTACGCTGAAACATAATAAAACGCCTGTATTTAATACAAGGTAGAAACTAGACTGAAGTGTCATTTTTTAAGTGTTCATATTATGGAGAATCCAATTAGATATTCTGATTTGAAATGAGATGGACAACTGCAT
Source organism: Protomyctophum bolini (assembly GCF_963924005.1). NCBI lineage: Eukaryota > Metazoa > Chordata > Actinopteri > Myctophiformes > Myctophidae > Protomyctophum > Protomyctophum bolini. The sequence goes on along the minus strand of NC_137870.1, from coordinate 5,258,203 downwards.
AAGCGAATGACTCAGTGGTGGGCAACGCACCACTTGTATTTGCCGATGCATGTGCCGAGTTTTAAATCGAACAACTGCGATTATGTCTAAGCAAGGTCAACCATCAAGGTCAATATAATTTAATGTCCACAGTGATGTTCTGCCACCCGGGGAATTAATTAAAATTACTTTGATATATTATATCAAAGTAATTTTAATTAATTAGGACTAAAATTAAAATTACTTTGATATATTATATCAAAGTAATTTTAATTAATTCCCGGGTGGCAGAACATCACCGCAGACATCATTACAGTCAGGAGAACCCACGGATTGAGTTAAAAGTATTTCAATCAATATAAGGTTAGCAATACATTTATTTGGTTTGGCGATGACCTTTTAAACAAGGAGCTTGCTACATTATCCTCCGCAGAAGGCATTTCAAATGGCACAGAAATCCATCAACAATTAATTAAAAAAATGTAATAAACATCCTCCACTGCATTACATTAGCTTCAGCGCTACAATATGTGAATCTGCAGTGCCACAGCATGGAGTCTTTGTAGAAATTGCCAGCCATTGCAGCATTAAGAGATTTGGGATTGCAAGTGCAGACACATTTTCTTTCCACAATCCTCTGACATCTGAAAGGCGCAAAGGTTTCAAATTGCACATTAAATTGACTGTAGGCTATGAGAGGTAATTTTACAGCCCTGGCATTTGCTCATAATGCCAATGGTGTAACTGTTAGTGGTGTAACTAAACGTTTGTTTTTTTTCTTTCGTTGAAAAGATCCCTTTCTGGCCTAAAAGCGCATTTTAGGCCATGTGGTGGGGGGCTCAGTTTTAACTGGACATGTAAGTAAACATAAAGCGGAGTTGTTGTTTAGCGCAGGGGTCGTCAACCTGTGGGTCGCGACCCTTATTTTTGCAGTCAGTTTGTATTGGGGGCGGGTCTGGGTTCCCGATCGAGACATGGCCAAAGCATTTCCTGGGGTCCCATGCAGCCACAAACGTTGAGAACCCCTGGTTTAGCAGTTTAACACATTGTTTTCGCTTCGGCGGCAGTCATTTCACTTCTTAGTTTCCTACTGGCGGTACTAAATGTCAATATTTCTCCATTCCATGGTCTGATAAGGAACATATTGGTGATCGTCGCTTCGATAACATTTGATTGGCAGGTGGTTACAGACTGCTCCCACATTTCCTGGTATATACACACATGGAAATGCTCAAAACGACCGTTTAAAATACACACACATGCACAGCGGCATGTTGAGTGCACCTCAACAATCACCATGGTGACTGCAAATGACATGCATTCACTTATGAGACCCACGCACATCCACACAGGCCATCAAAATGCACATACTCAAACCAGAGGCACGCTGCCACTTACAGAAACAATATGTTGTAATGATATAGCCACCTTGAGACATGCAGAGCGACTGCGCAAGCTTAAAAGCTTATCAACCTACAGCCATAGGAGCTTAATTACCATGAATCTATTTAACACACCTGACAATAAATGCATTGCTATACATTTGAGGTAAAGCTTTTTCAAACCTTTAGCAATTTAGAATGTGATTTACTCACCACATGCAAAGTGTGTGTGTGTGTGTGTGTGTGTGTGTGTGTGTGTGTGTGTGTGTGTGTGTGTGTGTGTGTGTGTGTGTGTGTGTGCTTGCGTGCGTGCGTGGGTGGGTGGGTGGGTGCGTGCGTGCCTGTCGGAGCAGCGGTGGGTGGACTTCCAGGCCCATGGGATCGGCTTCTGAGGGCGCTTATAGACACTAGAATAATGTACAGGGGAACAGGGTGGCTTCAATGTTGATCTGGGATTTCATCATTCCCATTTCATGAATTAAAAATCTCCCAGCCGAGAGATTTACCCATTCTTGTTCACACATTTCCCGCCAGGATTAATCAATGAATTCACCATTATATACGTACGGTACGTGCATGGCGGGGCCGGGGGCCATATTTGTATAAATATCTCAACTTGCACATATCTGATTGTGCCCATGAAGACAAAATCAATCAGCAGTCAATTATCCTTTCAAATCCCACAAAAGAACCCACTGTGGCTACACGGTGTAGAAAGCATGAACATATTGATCTTCCCCTTTCTTTCTTTAAGAAAGATGTACTGGCGCTGCGGCGACATGGAGCATAAGGGCTACACTTATGCGGGCCCTTTGTCTAAGACACATCTCTTCCTCGGGAGACTAATCATAAAGAACCTTGAACCCCTCTTTTGTCTTCTTTTCAATTTGACCCACACTGCAGACCTTTGCGGCACAACAGGAGTTCCTCTCCCCACAGAATCCACTGAAGAAGAGAGAAAGAGGAATAAAGCTGACTTTATACTTATTACTTAAGTCACACGCACGCATGCGCAAACAGCGCGGCTGTCCATTAAAGGAGGAGGAGGAGAGATGATCTATCATATCTAGCCCACCAAAACAAACATAAATATAATGTTGCGTCGCATATGGATAGCGACAGAAAAGTACCATGGATATAATAATTAAACTATTGTACAACTGTGCACAGCGCAGATAACGCATGTGCTCCAGGTAAAATCTGATCTGAAGCTGCACTTTCACTTTGTGTTGACTTATCTCCAGAGTCCTCAGTCCTGCAGCCCCACAATGGAGAAATAATCTCATAGGTCACTAACCTCTCTACAATGCCATGTCATTCAATGTATTACTTTATCACAAAATATAGGCTTTTCTAAACCAAGCCCTCATTCAAAAGTTATGTAGGGTGCATGTCATTGTATTTTCTGTGAATTAACTCACAGTTTAACCCAGTGATCCTTGACAATGGCGTCCCCAATCTCCTCCTTGGACATCTGTCTGGGATTCATCCATTGGTCATACAGCTCCTTCAGCCGTATCTGAAGTTCTTTGGGAGTCTCGCCAGCCTCCACTTTACTGGAACGGAATGCATCACGGTAAGTCTCTGGATTAATTTCGAATTTCTGCAAAATGGCTGCTTTCACATGGTCATACTGCATAGCAAGATCAATGTCTATGGCTAGGTAAGCTGCCCTTGCTTTGCCGGAAAGGAGGGGAATAAGATGAAGAGCCCAGCTGTATTTTCAAATAAAATGCAGAAAACAAAATTAAATGACAAGCTTAAATTCAAGCCTCCAGTGTGGGCATTACCAGTCCCTACACTGTCCTAGGGCAGAGCTTCCCGCATTGTGCCCCCTTCCTTCCATGTCTCACCATGGACTGACTACATGCACTCAAACTCAGGCCTCTCACTAGTGGCCCATACCATCTGTCTAGAGACAGGTTTCCCCAAAACATTCACTTACCCAACTAGTGAACATGTAACCCAGAAACATTTCCAAACATTTCCAGCATAATTGTCAATCCTAAAATGATTAACAAACCAGGTTTTAAATAACCCGTCCCGTTGCAATCATATTAAATAATATGTATTGCCAGACCCAGGCACCCCTGCAACATGGTGCCACCCAATTGAACCCTCCTTGACCAGGAAATGAGGATGGTGTGAGTAGTGGGTGTTTGACAACATAGTAATGGTAACTTAAAACTGTTTGACTTTGAAAGAAATAAAAGTATGTTTGACCAACCAATTGTCTCTGTCCAAATTATGAAATGAAATGAATGAATACATGTATATAAAACTGTATAGAACAAGGCAAGATCAACTGATTACTAACTTTAGCCGGCATAGTTAAACAGCAAACTGTTGGATAATGACTGAATACCGACATGTGGGAATACTGAGTATGAAATGAGGTTATGCCAAACAGAAAAATGAAAAACAATTAAACATGTGTGGCTCAAGAGGAAAAGTGAGAAAGCATTCTGTCTTTATCACAAGGACCCCAAAATAAAATTAAATGTATATGAATGAACCTAGGGTGACCGAGTCCTAGGGGCCATTTCATTATCATCTCTGGACTGGGACCCCAATACATGTTAAGAATTGTGAAGTTTCCCGAACGGCCAAGGCTCCAAGAACAGTCAGAAATTGTAGTTTAGGGGCGTTTATTTTCCCCAAACTCCTCCACCAAAGTCCAGTACGGATTCAACAGTGTGAAACCAGGAAAATAACAATAACAATAATAGAATAGACTTTTATTTGTCATTGCACACAAAGCATACACTGAGCATACAACGACATTTCTAGGGAGCTCCCACATAACCGTAGTACATAAAAACACTAACGTAACACGTAACATACAACACAGAGTAAAGTGCATGGTGATATTTAAAGTGCATGATGGATGAAAAAGGACGTTATCACAGTCCAGAGTCAGAGTGCATGATGCATATGAGGGACAGCTAAATGCTCATTTAGTGATCGATCGTGTAGCAGTCTGACTGCGTAAGGGAAAACGCTGTTTGTCAATCTTGAGCTAATAGCGCGGATGGACTGGTATATCTCCTCCCTGAGGGAAGGAGGTGAAAGAGATGACATGCTGGGTGTGACTGGTCTCTGATGATACGGTGGGAGAGGCCGAGGCAGCGGGAGGTGAAGACGGAGGTGATAGATGGTAGAGGGGACCCGATGATCCTACCTGCCGCCTTCACCACCCTCTGTAGGGCCGCCTGCTCTGCCTTTGTGCAGCTGGAGAACCACACAGACACACAGTAAGTCAGTACGCTCTCGACAGCACAATGGTTAAAAGTTTACAAGGAGATGTATTGGCAGGGCAGCTTCTTTCAGCTTCCGTAGGAAGTATAGGCGTTGCTGAGCTTTTCCAATCACTGAAGCGATGTTGGTGCTCCAGGACAGGGTCTCGCTCACACCGAGACCCAGGAACTTGAACTCTGTGACCACCTCTACTGCCTCGTTGTTGATGAGCAGAGGGGAGTGGTCCGGCCTTGACTTCCTAAAGTCCACTATAATCTCCCTTGTCTTCTTCTCTAATATATTTTTCATCCCACGATTTTGTAACCCATTTTTCACCCCTGTGCCAATCATCTACTGTGATCCTGGGCTCTACACACCCTCCGCCAACCTGGGGAGAGCAACGGACTTAACTCATGCTCCCTTCATGCCTGAGTGTCCAAGTTGCTCCTTTACACCTGACAGGGGGGAGTTTCCCTGGTTGGACATAGCGCGTGGAAGGAACACGTTATTCCAACCAGTTCCTTTCCCCTCCATCAGGCGCCCCGGCTGGCCAGTGGGAGGCAGTTTAGAGACCAGGATTACTGCATGTTTTTGTGAGGGTACCTACCCTCGGGGAGAACATGCAAACTCCACACAGAAAGGCCCTTTCGCCAACCCCGCCTTCGGGTATGGGCACTGATGAAACACGCCGCCAGCACCCACAGTAGCCCGAGCGGGAATCGAACCCAGGACCTTCTAGCTGTGAGGCGACAGCACTACCAACTGTGCCACCGTGCCCCCTCCCTTGTCTTCTTTATGTTGAGCTGCAGATTGTTATTAGCACACCAAGCTGTCAGACCTTCCACCTCTCTCCGATAGGCAGACTCATCATTGTTCCTTATATGAGCCCCACAACTGTGGTGTCATCTGCACATTTTATGATGTGATTGGAGGGAAAGGAGGGAGAGCAGTCATTTGTGAGCAGGGTGGTATAATAGTGGGCTAAGCACGCACCCCTGCGGAGCACCATGTGCTGAGGGACAGAGTGGATGAGGTGTGTTTGCCCAGCCTGACGGCTTGCGTGAGGTTTGTGAGGAAGTCCAGAACCCAATTGCACAGTGAGTTAGACAGACCCAGAGTTCGGAGTTTGCAGATGAGTTGGCGAGGTAAGATGGTGTTGAAGGCGGAACTGTAGTCGACGAAGAGCATTCTTATACATTATGTGTTTTTCCCCTCTAGATGTTTCAGGGCAGTATGAAGCACAATGGCAATGGCATCCTCAGTCGATCTGTTCTGCCTGTAGGCAAACTGGTATGGGTCGAAAGAGGCTGGTATGATGGATGTGATGTGCTTCATAACCAGTCTCTCTAAACACTTAGCAGGGAGAGGAGTGATCGAGTGCCACGGGTCTGTAATCATTCAGGCACGTGACAGCTGACTGCTTGGGTATATACTGAGAAATGAAATGAACACTTGAGCAAACACTACGAACAAAACCCAACTGGCTAAGAGCTCTCTTCAGGCTGTACCTTGATCACACAAGGCCCTGTAGCTCTCCCTCATGTTACCCATGTCATTGCCCACTTCTAGCCTGTCCCTGCAGCCTCCTTTAAATAGGAGTGGATCCTACCACTGGGCACAGACTCGATTAGCACATTTCTTCTCAAATACTTCACTAATATAAATACTTCCATCTACAACACCTTGAATAAACAGTAACCTAAACATTCTCAATAATGTGTTACAATTAAACAAGTATAAATCAGTTTTTGAACTCTGTGACCACCTCTACTGCCTCGTTGTTGATGAGCAGAGGGGAGTGGTCCGGCCTTGACTTCCTAAAGTCCACTATAATCTCCCTTGTCTTCTTTATGTTGAGCTGCTTAGCCCACTATTATACACCCTGCTCACACATGACTGTTCTCCCTCCTTCCCCTCCAATCACATCATAAAATTTGCAGATGACACCACAGTTGTGGGGCTCATAAGGAACAACGATGAGTCTGCCTATCGGAGAGATGTGGAAGGTTCTTTTTATAGCGCTGGTAAAACTAGATTGTAGCCTAAAAATATGCCTGACTTTAATAAACACATTAATAAACTAGAACTGCACTCTGCCGAGTGCATACTTGCTTGTTGCACACTAGTAGGCCATAAATGGCCTACTAGTGCGCAAGCAGAGCGCGCAAGTACTTTCGACCGCTGGAAAGTATCACATCTCAGTATCTCTGTGAAGGAACGTTTGAAATGTATAATCATTACGTGTAACTATTTGCTACCTAACTACTTTTTTACAGAAAAATGAATCATTGATATGTGATGAAAAAAAAGGTATATAAACTGAATTAAAATATATTATACAGTATAATTATTTTATTACTTATTGTAAATTGTCAATTGTTTTAAATGTATTTCATTTTGTACTATAGTGATATTAATACTAAATCATGATCAGAGTAATATGTGTCTCTAACTTCAATTTCTGTAATAATACTTTCAAATTTGTTGAAATATACATGATCTAAAATACTTCCGAAATCTGTAGTTGGATTTGTATTTAATTGTTTAAAGCCTAATCTTGACATGAAGGTCTTTATATTTATATCTTTTTCAGTATAATGGTCTTCATTGAAATCTCCTATTATCATAATTGTGGAAGTCGGAGATGATAGATACTTTACCATTTTCTTGAGAAATGTGTTTAATTCAGTTTATACATACAGAGTATGTAGTTGTAATTTGATTAGCAGTATACCGTGGTTACTTGGTTCCAAAAAGTGAAGCCAAGTTTTTTTCAACCGTAAGTCTGTGCCTGGTTTGCTGGGACCAGTTACAACATTACGTCATCGTTGAGAACTGGGACCAGAGTACATGGTGTGTATATGTATGACTAGCTCTCAGTGATGACGTAAGAGATATGGTCATCTGTGTAGTCTGGTCCCAGCAGACCAGGCACAGATTTACAAATTACAAATCACATTACAACTACATACAGAGTATGTAGTTGTAATTTGATTAGCAGTATACTGTGGTTACTTGGTTCCAAAAAGTGAAGCCAAGTTTTTTTCAACCGTAAGTCTGTGCCTGGTTTGCTGGGACCAGTTACAACATTACGTCATCCTTGAGAGAGTACATGGTGTGTATATGACGTAATGTTGTAACTTGTAACTTGTAACATTACGTCATATACACACCATGTACTCTCTCAAGGATGACGTAATGTTGTAACTGGTCCCAGCAAACCAGGCACAGACTTACGGTTGAAGAAAACTTGGCTTCACTTCGAAGAGACCAAGCGAAATGATTACTTGCGCGCTCTGCTTGCGCAAGTAACTAGAACTGCACTCTGTCGAGTGCATACTTGCTTGTTGCACACTAGTAGGCCAACTAGTGCGCAAGCAGAGCACGCAAGTACTTTCGACCGCTATAAACTGTCAAATCTCAGTATCTCTGTGAAGGAATGTTTGAAATGTCTAATTATTACGTGTAAAAAACATATCGTCATTACGTCACCATCGAAAACCAATTACACTCTGGCATTGGGTCCTTTAATCCACATATTTCTTACGTCATCATTGATAGCTAGTTATACATATACACACCATGTAATCTGGTCCCAGCAAATCAGGCACAATTTGCTGGGACGGTGCATATACGCATCAAAAGTGGCGGGTTGGCTGGGACGGTGCATACGAGTCCCGGGCGAAACTATTACTTGCGCGCTCTGCTTGCGCAAGTAATAATGTTTTTTCCCCGACAGTCAATGAATATAAGAATAATACTGTGGGCTGTACGAAACCCAGACTGAAATGTCTCAAAAAAGTCTTTGTGATTGAGATGGTCCTGGAGCTGAGAGGCAACCACCTTCTCTAACACCTTGGACAGGAAGGCGAGTTTGGAAAAAGGCCTGTAATTGGCCAGAACCTCCGGGTCCAGGGTGGGCTAGAATAGAGGTTGAATAGCCTGCAGGGACCATGCAGGGCCATGAGGCATGGTATATAAAAGTTTTAAAACATCCTTAATTGGCGGGGAAGATTCTACGTATATGGACATAGCGTAGTCCAAGTGTGTGTGTGTGTGTGTGTGTGTGTGTGTGTGTGTGTGTGTGTGTGTGTGTGCGTGTGTGTGTGCGTGCGTGCGACCCGTGCGTGCGTGCGTGCGTTTGCGTGTGTGTGTGTGTCACGCCTGCCACACCTACCCTGCTTCCTTCCCATTTTTTCTAAATCTATATATCTAATGATAGGAGTGGAGGCAGAGGTGCAGGAGAACAGGCGGAGGCAACCAATCGGCGGTTACATCTTTAAAGCCATGGGTTCAACCCTTCACGCTCTGCCACTGCCAGATCTTCAGTCTCTGTTGGACCTAGTCAGTCATGTTCCACCCGGGCCAGCCCAGCAGCAACATTCTCTCAGTGTGTTATTCTGAATACTTATACGTATATTCTCCTGTCTTCGCACTAGTGACCACCTGCACCAGCCTGGAACTGGATGCCATGCCTCACCTGCCTCTGCTCCTCTGAAGTATAATAACTCTATATTCTAAAAGTGCAACTCCATCTAGTCCGTCTCCTGGCTTTCTCTACAGGGTACTTCTGAGTGATTGCTCTCAGACAGACATGTTGTCTCCTCATCCTCTAGTCTAACCGTTGAATAAACACAGTGACAGAAATTGCATAGCCTAATTATTATTGCAAATATTAGAAAATATGGATTGTCACGAGACCACAATCCCCCGTTATGATACAGTACATCTACGAAATGTATCATAATAAAGATACTTTTTAAAAGTTTAAAAGTGTTGGGTGCGACCACCCAAGTACTCAAATGCTAATCAGGTTTCTTTTGTTTTCCCCTAGCCTGATGTCCACAACATCAAAGCGTGTCAGAATTTCCAATCCTTGAGGATTGGGAAAATAATTCGTCCCTGGTACGCACCGCACGTCGCTTTGTTTGTTTCCACTGTCCTCTCTCGCCCATCTGAACAGAATCCATCTTCCCCCTTACAGACAAGATCAATATCATATCACGTCTGTAAAGAGAAATATGAACGCCGCGTAGCATGGTCGAAACACAGACGTGATGCAGTATACGAACTTGCAGATCCGCCGTATTGAGAAGAATGAATACACGTGGTCACCGCCTGTGGCCACCTCGCCGTCGAGTTGAATTGAGTCGAGCTGGGTGCTGCATGGTCCGCTGACGAACGCTCCCGGACCGCCGCCCGGGTGAAGGCCGTATAGAACGCCTCCCTCGGGCCAGAGACGCCGTCGGGGCCCACTGTTCTCCGCCCGAGAAGCAGGTCGCCTGTAGACCCGCCGTCCTGGAGGGCCGCTCCCTCCTCTCCGTCGGAGCGCACCGCCTGCGCCCTCCATGGCCACTGGTTGACCGCAGCGCGCATCTCCGTGTTGCTCCGATCGCCGAAGAGAAGACCACTTGGGCCCGGTGTAGACTGAACGGCGGTTGCCGAAAATCAAACTGAATTGTCCAAAAGTCTGCTGGTTCTTTTCGCCTGGCGCAAAAGAGGTCACACCAAAGGCACCAGGTTTCGACACACCACTATAATAATACCTGGGACTTAAGAACAGTACATGAAACACATCATTTCATTGACAAAATGAAGATATACGTTTTACATAGACAGAGGTGAATACAGGAAGGGTGGAGTTACTTCAAATCAACATTATGGCATATAGGAGATAGCAGATAGTGCAGACCGCTGTCTCACTGTGTGTTTTGGTTCACATCTGAGGCCAGCTTCAAAGGGATTTGAGACAATGGCTTTCTCTACAGGGTACTTGCTCTCAGTGTTTGCTCTCAGACAGACATGTTGTCTCCTCATCCTCTAACCGTTGAATAAACACAGTGACAGAAATGACATGGCCTAATTATTATTGCAAATATTATAATAAAGTGTGTTTTTTCCAGCCACCCTCTGCTGCGCGACACACATCAATAGGCTACAAGCGGCGAAGCCGCTCATTGTTTCATCATTGCTTGCAATGCAAGGAATAGCCTAGATATGGAATGGCCAGGCAACTTATACCAGTTTAAAAGCATCCTTATAATTGGTGGTGATACAGTCTCTATGGATATTATAGCAATAATAGCGTATTTTAGTAGTCTCCCTCGTCTGTTCCGAGGTGTTTTGGAGAATTATATTCATCTAACTTCCAAAGTTCCATGATCACCGGGTGCAAGAGCCTGCAGACAGAAGAGGCTTTCATTTGAGAGTGTAAATGTATTCACTTCCCACCCACGCTGGCCACCCATCCTCCTGTTCAAGTTATTACTTTTCTTTTCCAACTGTTCAAAAACCACCCACCCTCCCCCGACCCCCAGCGCACCTCGGACCAATGCTCCTTCTGAGGGAACATAGGGCTGAGGGAACATAGGTATGACCCCTTCAAAAGCGATATAATGTGAGTTCAATGCTAGATATCTTTACCCCATTTGCGCATTTCACTTTTTCGTTATAGCCCAAAAATCGCCCCCTGCAAGCGCAAAAGTGTTTTTGCGAAAAATGTAGACTTATTCGCATGTTGAGGTGTTTCCATCCACGAGTTTTTGCGCAAGAACACGGCTTTGTTACGGTTTGCTCTCCATCACCTCTACATCCATGTGCTGTGGGTGTTCTGAGTCCACAAACACATTGCACATTGTCGGCATGCAGGCAGACTGGCAGAGTGACAAATGCAGTCAAGAGTGCGCCCTTTATTACCTAAACAGGAGAGAGCCATATATGCTCACGGCGCATATATGGCTCAAGCTGATTATAGTATATAGTCTCATTATAGTAAAAAGGATATGCAGCATTTTCGGCCACTCAAACAGAGGTTTTTGGAAACTGATAAATAAGTGAAGATTTTCGAAAATATCCGGATCAGTGGAGCTGCTGTAGTCATGCGAAACGGAGCTTTTGAGAAACGCATATCATTTTTACCATAATTAGGTGAGAAATGCAGCTTAATTGTGCCTGCATGGAAACTACGGATATCTATCCGATTGTTCATGTTCATATTCATATGTTGCATCAACTGTAGCTAGCAAATAAGGCTCTGCTCTGCTGCATCCAATAATAAATATATCAGCTATAGTTCAGTGCGGACTGGTGAAGAGAGAGAGAGAGAGAGAGAGAGAGAGAGAGAGAGAGAGAGAGAGAGAGAGACAGAGACAGAGAGACAGAGAGAGAAAATACAGTGGGTCCCCGTGCGCTGCTGCGCACATGGCTCTCTCCTGTTTAGGTAATAAAAGGCGCATCCTTGACTGCATTTGTCACTTTGTCTGCATGCCGACGATGCGTGTGAACTTTTATTGCATTATAAAGTGACATTTATTACATACACCTCGAAAATATAGCCACTCTACAAGCTCACAAGCGGTTGTGGACACTTCTATAGGTCTGACTCTGCTATACTGTGCAGGACTTGCCAAGTCGCCAGAGCAATGGTAAAGTGTCTATAATTTTTAAATTAGGCTATAATATTGGAGAGAAAAGCCGAGAGTTGGGATTTGGAGATTTACGCAGATAGTGTGACATGCTGACATAGACGATGAAAGAAACATGTTCCACTTCCACTCACAATTTAGGTGGCTTTTAAAATGCGGTATACAGTTCCTTCATTAAAAAGTGTAAATAGTTAATCAAGATCCTCTTAGCATCAAGTAAAAAAGCAATCACACGACGCTGGTACCAACAGGACCCACCAACGAAAGATCAATGGATGGACATTATTGAGGAACTGTATACTATGGAAAAACTAACATTCATACTTAGACTACAAGAGGATAAATTCTATAAAAAATGGGAAAAGTGGAATCTCTTCTCTCAGCCTAACGATATTGCAATATAATTTCACTGAATGTTTATTGTAATATGAAAAATGCAGCCTTTTTTCTTTTTACTTTTTGTCCTTTTTCTTTCCCGTATTGTCTTGTTAGTTGAGTTTTTGTCTGTCTGTTCTTCCTTTCAATAAAAATTAAGTTAAAAAAAAAAAAAAAAGTGTAAATAGTGTAAATAGTGTAAATATAAAATCAAATATAATATAGCCTACAATTGAAACCTGCTACTGCAGTGGTTTTATCCTGTGTTCAATGCGTTTCTGCGTTTGTGTGTGGACATAGATATCTCGGCAAGGGATTTTTTCTAAAATGGAGGACGAAAATATTTTGCAAAAGTGTGGCCTGGGCCTGAAATAGACAGGCTAACTACACACAGGTGAAACATAACTACAAACACCACATGATTGGCTGAGAACTTAACATGACACAGGTGGACTCAAGTTAGCAATCAGGGTATAGGTGAGACAAATGGAGCAGACAGGAAACACTATAGGAACACAGCTACACAATAAAAGTACACAGTTCATGACAATAACAATAATTCACCTGGATGGTGCTAATAGTTGCTACTACTAAAGAAAGAAAAAACAGGTGTACTTCCTCTGGAAAATGGAAATAAGTGCCATTTGTTTAAGGCAGTGGGTGCTCAGCTATGAAAATAACTTAACTCATAAAACAAATAAAATATGGAAAAAGCTGCACTCCAAAATAAAAGATGCAAGACTGGCTCAGGTGCAATTTCTCAGAGCAGACTAATATGGACCTTTTTAACCCATTTAGACCTGAGCTAGCTAGATTCTACAAAATGTCTTCTAAATCATGACAGTTTTCTGAAAAACCTACAGTATGTTTCTATGTCAGTTGTGCTCAAACCCAGAACTACTGCCGAAACAAACAAACAAACAAACGAAATAAACAAACAAACAAACATGAGAAATTGCATCTGAGCCAGTCTTGCAGCCTTTATTTGGGAGTGCCGCTTTTTCCATTTAGTTGGTTTATGAGTTAAGTTGATACTACTACTTTGGGATGTTCGGCACAACCCAAACCGCGTTTTTGTTGGGGCGGGATTGCCCTGCATGCAGGTTTCAACTCATCTCATAGCAGATTGTTTTGGTCTGAACAAGGCTATAGTACCTTCTATTCTATCCCCATGTGTTTTTGCAAGTATTCTGAGCCTCACCTCAGATTCCTATTTGCCTATATACCATTTGCTTGTTCCGACCTTCCTTTTATACCACCTCTGGTCTCAGATTCATTTTTGCTATACCCTTTGTTTGTTCTGAACCTTTTATACATTATACTGTTACTGTACCACCTCTGGTCTCAGAATGACTTTTTGCCTACCCTATTTGTTTGCTCTGACCTTTTATACCACCTGTCTTAAAATGCTTATTAGAATTCTTTATCTGTTTCCGCCGTTGTGAAAGTGGAAGTAAAGTGATGTGCTGTTTGCTCTGGAGTCTGAATAACAAAAGCACCCGCTTGTACACAGAGAGACAAAATGAAGTGTGCGTGTGCGCGTGTGTGTGTGTGTGTGTGTGTGTGTGTGTGTGTGTGTGTGTGACTGTGTGTGTGTGTGTGTGTGTGTGTGTGTGTGTGTGTGTGTGTGTGTGCGTGTGCGTGTGCAGATGAAGATGAAGAATGATGTAGAGCAAGGGTGAGGAGTCGGGACCCACTGTGAACACGCAAGTGAGAGAGGTTGTACCCTTCTTCTTTCTTTCCAGTGCCCAATCATGCACCAATCCATATCTCTCTCCTTCTCTCTCCACCCCCCCCTCTCTCTCTTTCTCCCTCCGCTCACAAACACAGCAGAGTGGAGATCGAGGGAGGTCTGAATCCCCTTTCTGAATTCCTTACTGCAATTAAGGCTATATAGGCTGACCAACACGACCGGAGATTTAAAATGTGCTACTTGAAAACAACGGAGTGAAGAAAAGTGCCTGAGCCGCAAGTGTAAAGCAAGAAGATGCAAATGGAGATAAAAATCCAGAACTAAGCACGCATATCACAGAGGAATTTCCCTTCTATATCGCATTTCTAAAAATCATCACAGCAGGTAGGATAATTATCTCTTTCTATTCGGAAATGTGTTTTTGATTTTGAACGTATAGCTTAAACCAGAAAGTAGAAATTTGTGTTAGTTTATTAGTTTCTTATGAGTTATTATTAGTGAGTATTTCAATTACTATTATAAATAATTGTTTAAACTTGTGATTCTTCAACTGCGAAACTGAGAGAGAGTGTCAGTGAGTGAGTGAGTGAGTGAGTGAGTGAGTGAGTGCGTGCGTGCGCGTGCGTGCGTGAGTGTGTGCGTGCGTGAGTGCGTGCGTGAGTGCGTGCATGTGTGTGCGTGGCGTGCGTTTCTTAAAATTGCTACATAAGCTGCATGTAAGCACAGCATGCAGTGGGTCTGATTTCTCAGCATGTGAGAGGCAGCTAGTGGGAGAGAATGACATTCATCAACACAGATGATTGTTATATACACTGTGTACAGACGAGGAGCCATTCATTTTGCGCTCAAACTAAACTTTGTATTTGGAAGGGCCGGTGAAGCAAAATACTGCAAAATGACTATGAAACGTACACAATCTACCGTATTATTGTAATAACTCCTTCTGTACACTCAATTACCACTTAAACCATGTACTTCACTGACCACTGTCCCCCCATGGGGTCTATGATATTCCCCTTCCTTTTCCCCTCAAAGTTTCCACATTATATCCCCTAATCTGAATCAGGATTTCTATTCACATTTAATTGAGATTATTTCTGGAATTGAATTGTTCGGTGACAGCTCGCGCAGCGTCTAATGACACTTTGAGCTAGAGCCAGAAGATCATGAAGGAAGGGAAACGTACGTGTGTGTGTGTGTGTGTGTGTGTGTGTGTGTGTGTGTGTGTGTGTGTGTGTGTGTGTGTGCGTGCGTGCGTGTGTGTGCGCATGCATGCACGTGTGTGTGTGTGTGTGTGTGTGTGTGTGTGCACTGGTGGGTTGGGTTGGCAAGGGCGGCTGACAAGCACACAGAGCTGACAGATGTCAACAATGAAGCAAGCAATGATCACGGATTCAGGGTTATGTCATTTGCAGAAGGGGGAAGAAATCCTGGCGGAGCCGTGTGGGGGAGTTGCAAAGAAAGATGGGAGGAGGAGGCAAACACCAGAGACTTCAGATATATGGGGTGTAACGTAACGGTACATTTTAACAGCGATATACGATACGTATCACGATACATGGTTGACGATACGATACATGGACGATATTAGTTCATTATGGCGATCAGAAAGTAAACACTGTCAGGCCTGAATATTGAATACACCGTCCATTACGGACGGGTCCGTTATTGATTAGATATATGGCATTCAAAATTGGTTAATTAATGATTGTGGTGTGGAACGGGGAGTTTAAGTTTAATCGCACAATATTGTTGCTGCAGCTTTGCCGGCTCCTACCAAATCTCCCAGGGAGGCAATTGTTGCGATGATCTATATTGTTAAGTTTAATCGCACAATATTGTTGCTGCAGCTTTGCCGGCTCCTACCAAATCTCCCAGGGAGGCAATTGTTGCGATGATCTATATTGTTAATTAGACCAGGGGTTCTCGCGTCGTGGACCCCAAAATTGACTTTTATTAGGCCGAACATATAAATCAAAATGTGTCCGTCCTAATAGGGACACTGGTGTTTTCGCTTGCAATACATTAACTGTCACGATCGCACGTCATTATAATAATCACTCAAGTGAACTGAATTAAGTTGCCGAATATACCTCGATGCGGCATGTCCGTCCGCTGTGGCTTCTCTATGTGCTGCTTTGGGCCCAGGGGCGGTCTCCTCGTCTTGTCTCTCTACCCAGCGCCACACTCTACTTTCCCTGTCTCTACTGTTAGGGCCGATTCATACTCCTGTTTCGGCGCTGTAGTGCCGAAATGATTTCGGCTCGTCAGAAAATTTCAGTAGCACCGAAGAGCCGACTTTAGGACGGTACCCCCCCCCCCGAACCTCAAATGACGTCAAATTGTAGGCTCTACAGCGCCGAACCGACTTTTATTCGGCTCTAAAATAGGAGTATGAATCGACCCTTAGACATACAGCATAATATGCTGTATGTCTAACAGTAGAGACAGGGAAAGTATTATGTGACTCAATTTGACTCAGGGACTGCCATTGGATTTGTTTTTAATTTTCGTTGTTTCATGCCATATGAAAGCAGGGAATCTGAAAAACTGGAGGATTTAGAATATAGCCTAAATGGATTAAGCATATTTTTATGCCAATGTATTTGTGCTTTTACTCAAGTCATTTACTCAAGTCATCTCAAGTCGTTCGCTGCTGGATATGTTAAAGACCCTTTCTACGAAAAGTGGGGGATCTTATGCCTAAGTATACTCAGCGTGGAAGATGTAGAAGACATCTACATCATTGGATTTTTGGTGACAAGCCTCGCCATATTGGGCCTTGGACTGGGCCTGATTTACCGGAAGATTTCGAAAGGAGCGGATAAGGGCGCTCCAAATCTGGCCTCTGTGGCAAACGACCTGTGCAGAGTTGTGGGAACTCAGACTACGGCCCTAGTGGAGCTCAACCGGAAGCTGGACACTCAGTCTGCGGCATTTATTGAGCTTAATCAGAAGCTGGATACCACCTTCGTTAGACTTTCTGAAAGACTCATTGCCCTAGACCGGAAAATGGATATCACCCTGGAGCGTTTGACCACACTGCAAGGAATTTTGCTGAGGGCTCAACTGAGAGGGGAAGAAGATGAGTAAAAGTTTCGTCTCCTCGCTACAAAATCCTGATCAACGGGCCATTAAACCGGCTTCCCTTACAGATGGAATAGACAGTTGAGAGAAACCACGCGCACCCGCTCCCCTGCCCCCCCCCCCGCCCGCACCCAACACACAGCCAACTGAGGGTGTTTTTGGACTGAGAACCAAGGCCGCAGTCTGCACAGCTAGCTGTGTTTACCTCCCACTATCTGGACTTTGAGACGATGTGACCCTGGGACACAGATCCGGAGCCGCTCAGGATACACGCAAACATAAACAATGAACTAACAAGACATTTCACACACATCCCGCACCACATACCGCCTTCTCCCTATCCACCCCCAACCCGCACCTCACCCCGCGCCTCCCCCCCACCTGCTGCCCGGTTGTGAGAATTTTTTTCCTGTTTTCAGACAGTGCTTCCTGTGGTGTGATGACCATGAAGCGTTTGTGAAATGTGATGACCATGAAGCCTTGTGTGAACAACAGTGTGTTTTTGTCCTCTGACCTTAAACCCAACCCCCACCCCACCCAAGTTTCCGTGCCTACACAATGCAACTGTATGTGATATGATGTCCTCATCCCCCCCCTCCCTCCCTATCTGTCAATACCCCTCACCCACTCGATGCCTCCCCCACCCCCCCTATCCCTTTTCTTTTCTGAAGATGCAAGTAGGCCCGGGCGCAGCTCACGCTTGCGACCAGCAGCAATAATTTTGGTTTGACTGATGTATTTACATGTTTCAATGCCTTATGACCTGCTGTAAAACCCAATTGCCCTTCGGGGACACTAATAAAATAACCTTGAACCTTGAACCTTGAACCTTGTCATTGTTTTAAGATGGTGCTAAATTGCTCAGACTGCCACGGTTCTCAGCCCGCACGGCTCCTTTAAGAAGCGAGACTGACAACATTTACGCACTTCCGGGAACACGGAAGCATTTCAGGGGTGCACCCTATAGATACATGGTCAGAGATCACAACAGCTGAAACGGTCCAGCGCAGTCGCCAAATGTTTTTATTGAGCTCCACAAACATCGATGTTTTGTATGATCAACTCAATCTGAGCTCAATTCCAGTGCAAAGTTTTTTCCAATCGGCTCTATAGGCCGGGACCTGGATGGAATATAACCGGTGCGTTCACATATGCAAAGGAAATAAATATCAGTATAAAAGCCTGTTTTCGTCCAATGTCGTCCTAGGCAGGGAAATATAGGACTTTTGCTTGTGATCATGAAATAAACTAAAGTCGTCCAATGTTGTCCTTGGCAGAGAAATATATAGGACTTTTGCTTGTTTTCACCAATGCAAGAAAGAACCGAGCTGTGTGTGTGTGTCTGGTGTGTCTGCAGGACCATGGATCTCGTCATGAGCGAGGATAACAGGACAACGTACAGCAGCCACGATGAGGTCCGACTAGAAGACAGTGCAGGGGGCGGCGGACTCAACGGCAGCGACCCCCTGGACATGTTCTCCGGCATGGAGCTTCTCCTTCGCTTTAAGCCACTCTTCCTGCCCCTCTACTGCCTCCTGGTGTCGGTGGCCGGCGTCGGCAACTCCTTCCTGCTCGCCTGCATTCTGGCCGACAAGAAGCTCCACAACGCCACCAACTTCTTCATCGGGAACCTCGCGGCCGGCGACCTGCTGATGTGTCTGAGCTGCGGGCCGCTGACGGCGTCCTATGCCTTCGACAAGCACGGCTGGGCCTTCGGACGGTCCCTGTGCCACCTGGTCCCGCTGCTGCAGTGCGCCACGGTCTTCGCGTCGGTGCTGTCTCTTACCGCCATGGCCGTGGACCGCTACATAGTTGTGGGTATGAGTTTAACGGCTTCAAGTTAACGGACCACTTTTCAAGCTGTTTATATATATTGGTCCTCAATTGGTATACCTCACGATACGATATATATAGGCTATCTCAAGATTCAAGATTATTTTATTGCCACGTCAACAGAGTTGATTGGAGTTTGTTTCAGTGACATTCATTGCAGTAACGGGGGATAGAGACAACAATTTGAACTACACAGCTGCAGCCATTATTTCGGGGCTGCCCTTATAGCTTCCTTGCATCAGAAAAAAAGGCGAGTTGGGGTGGGAGTATTGACAGAGAGGGAAGGGGGGGCGCATACATCACATCACATTACAATTTTCATTGTATCGTGCAGGCACAGAATGTCCTTGGGTGCAGGGGGGCAGGGCGGGTTGAAGGTCTGGGCAACAGTAAAAAAAAAACACTACCCTCAACGCCACCCTTCAGGTTGGAGGGGCTGCGTCACCGTGCACGTAGGAAAAAAGGAAGGAAGCACAGCCGGAACAGCAGCGGGTATGGGTTGGGGAGGGGCGGGTGAAGGCGGCGTGTGGTGTAGGAGTGTGTTTGTGTTTTGTGTTTTGATGAGTTCATTGTTTATGTTTGCGTAAAACATGAGCAGCCCTCCCGGATTTGGGTCCCAAGGTCGCCTTGTCTCAGAGTCCAGATAGTGAGAGGAATAAACAGCAGGCTGTGCAGACGGCGCAGCCTTGGTTCCCAGACGAAAAGCACCCTCAGTGTGTCAGAAAGTTTTTCCAAGTTGGTGTCCAGCTTCCGATTAAGCTCAGCTATAGCCCCAGACAGGTCCCCCGTCGCTCTGCACAATTTGTTTACCACAGTGAGCAGCTTGGGAGCACTTTTGACAGTTTCGACTGCTCCTCTCGAAATCTTGCGGTAGATCAGACCGCCGCCTAGGCCTGATAGCTCACCATGAATCCAATTATCCAAATATCTTCTTTGTCTTCTATGTTTAAGATGCTGAGGCACAACATACCCCAATTCTGATAATAAGAGTCCCTGACATAACCCGCAGGACAAGAGCCCTGTGGGCAAATCGGCTCCCCAGCACCAGAATGTCTGTCTGAAATGTTTTTGTCGAAAGCACTCAAGGACCAGCTAATTAGTTCCATGTTTTAGCCAGAGATTTAGACGAGAGGCAGTGTAGAGAGACACGTAGCAGGGAATACAGGGAGGGAGGGAGAGAGAAGAAAAAAGCGACCGCCCTCTTCGAGTAGCAAGAAATACCCTGTGGCGATATTATAGGCCCTCGATGATGATATCACGATATTTCAAGAGATTATATATCACGATATCTGTAATAAACCATAAAAAGGCAAAAACCTGGAATTATGTATTTACTATTCCAAAACCTTACAAGATTTGTTTGTGTCACAAACTGGCTAATAAGTACATGAATCTTGCCTCCTCCAAACAGTAAAATACTGACTGCAACTTTGCAACTTGTCCACAACAATGGGTAGCCTACTGCAGGGGTTCTCAACGTTTTTGGCCCGGGGACCCCCGGAAATGCTTTGGCAATGTCTCGGGACCCCCGCCCCGCCCCCTCCTGACCCCCAATATAAATTGACTGCTACAATAACCGTAATAAGAGAGACAATACACCATAAATAAATACTGAAACCAGATATACATTAGGGAAAATAATTTAAAATAATTTGGCGACCCCTCGAGGCGACCCACGGGTTGAGAACCCCTGACCTACTGTATATACTACTACTAGTAACTTAACTAACTATCTCCGTTGAAAAATGTAATTTGCTGCCAATACATTGTACCGTTGGTCTACGGACACTTCCGTCAACCCTATAACGGATAATTCCGTACTTTCACGGGACTAAGTCTGTTCCTTTCACGGACACTTCCGTCATTCTAATACGGAAAATTCTGTCCAATCTTTTCCAATTCCATACTGTTATGGTATACTTAGTCTGTCCTTTTTACGGACAATTCCGTACTATTATGGTACTATGGCCCTCATTTATGTGTAAAATCTGCCACAGATTCGAGTGCAGGTTTCGTAGTACACCCACGTCGCCACGGCATTTATAAAGTGAACGGAAACTGCTGATCCTTCCTTAATTTCGTTCCGACGTTAATAAATGTGACGGCTGAAATCAATCTGGCACGCCCTATAAAATCAAGCCGCGGCGCGCCCTCGGTTTTGCAGCAATGGCTGAACGGAAGACGGCAAAGAAACGCAACTACTCCGAGGCGGAGATTGACGTCCTCACCACTGAGGTGGAATCAAACCGAAAAGTTTTATTCGCCGGGGGCCAACAGTGGTGTCGGAAATGAAATGAAAACGAAGGTGTGGACTCGCATCACCAGCCGGGTGAACAGCATCTCCCAAGTGGAGAGAACAAGAGCAGAGGTTTGTTTGACATGCTTGAATATACTTGAATATAGATTTGGGGGGGGCAGAGTGTGTCCATCCTCCCCAGCGCAAAACCCTCCATATCCATCCAGCAGTGCGGGAGGGGGGGCTCGCTGTGAGAGCGCGTGCCCTTCCTCTGCTCCTGCAGGTCCCCCACGCCAGGCTCAGGAACGAGCCCTGGTGCTCAATGACGCGGTCCTGGCCGGGCAGCGTGACATTATACAGGCCCTGAGGGCAGGGCTTAAAGATAAAAACAATCCCAAGACTGAAAATGTTTTTTTGCAAATCTGCACTGATCTCAGGATCCTCAGGACAGAAATCAGTCCCCAGGACTGAGAACTTTAAGCCCTGCCTGAGGGACATAAATGCAATTATAAATCTGACGGATAAAGTCGGCAGGCAACTGCAGAACAAATAAAACTTTTTGGGAGCAAACAAGTATTTATTAAACGAGGGTCTTTTTTGCTATATGCCTTGATTTTACATCGAGCTTTATAGGTGCCCATATTTCAATTTGTTGCCTTTGCCAATGTTTTGGCATATAAGGACAATTATGTTTTAATTGTGCTGATATGGATGGAAAAAAAAGATGTCAGTGATGGTGACGAAGAGGTCACTAATGGATCGGGAAATATGGCCGCCGATGCGGACCCAAATGCTAATATGGATGGAGAAAAATATGTCAGTGATGATGATGAGGTCACTAATTGATCGGGAAAAAGGGCTGCCGATGCGGAGCCACAGGAAATGCCTGATGAAGTTTCTCAGGAACAGCTATATAAGCTGATAGGCTCACGGAGAGCTAAACTTGGATCAGTGACACGTAAAAAGAATGACATTGTAGCACTGATGAAAGATGGACGCTTTGAGGACGTCAGAGAGGCATATAAGATGTTTGAATATTTATTGTCCGAATTTATGGAATTACAAGTACGTGCACAAATGTCTCTGCCTGTTGCAGAGAGAGATGCAGACCACATTGATTGGTATGAACCCAAGTTGCTTGTATTCAAACAATTTATATCAGAGGCAGATACCTGGTTAGAGACTAATAAAGCTCATGCAACACAGCCTTTTTATTCTACACAGCTAGGGCACCTGCATGAAGGCCTACGCTTGGAATTTGATGACCGTTTGTCTGTAGCATCTAAAAGAAGCCAAAGGAGCGCAACATCCAGCAGAGCCAGTGCACGTGCACGGATAATGGCAGAAGCAGAACGTGCTGCCCTGTTAGCCAGAGCTGCATGTCTTGATGATAAATATGCTCTGGACTTGGAGGAGCTTCAGCTTAAAGCAAGGGAGCTTCAGCTTAAAGCAAGAAAAGCAAAGCATGCTGCAGTTGATTCTGATCTTGCCGTTGCAACTGCAAAATTGAATGTGCTGAATGAATTGGAGGAGACATATACCAGCAAAAGTGCATCAAGAGAGCAACTGGTATCACTAAGGATGCCACCCACCCCTCTCACAACCTGATCTCCCTTTTGCCCTCTGGGAAACGGTACAGGAGCATCAGTGCCAGGACAGAAAGAATGCGGAGAAGCTTCTTTCCCCATCAGGCAATCAGGCTCCTGCATGAACTCTAGCCTCCCTGGCAGATAGGACATGAACTGCATGTGATCCATGTTCAGTTTTTTTTAATGGTTTTTTTCTATTAATCTTTTTATGGATCCCTGTAGTTTTTAGGACTTATTTATACTTAGTATTGTCTTGCACTGATAATGTATTATTGTATGAGCCTGTGCTGTCTTTTAACTAGGAGAAACGTAATTTCGTTTTTTTCTGCTGCTACAGTTGGAAATGATGACAAAATAAAGCAATCTTGAATCTTGAATCTTATTCATCTCACACCTCTAAAAGGGCACCTGTCAGCAGTTCAGACAATGCTGCTCCGCTTGTGTACGACAGAAAAACAGCCAAGGACAAAGTGTACGACAGCTCCCGACCAGACGTGACTTTTTGTCTTACTCAATTTCAAGCTTTGGCGGAAATGGTAAATGCCGAAAATGTCGGTAATTTTGGCTTACACCCATATTTTGGCGTACGCACCATTTTACGCACGGTTGATAAATGAGGGCCTTAGTCTCTTCCTTTTACAGACAATTACGTACTGTTACGGTATCCAAATACAACATGTTTATTTGTATTTCTTTTCTTCAGATTCAAGCAACAGTGCAATTAAAAATAAAATCTTTAGCAGTTCAATTCAACATTTTCTTGCATTTCTTTGCATTACGTATTTTACTTCTTTGTTTGCACGAAAAATGTCCGTCAACTAACTTTTTCCACTGACGAAATCTAAATGGAAACTAAATAAAAACTAAGCCATGATGACTAAAACTAAGACTAAATATATTGACAATTTCATCATCAAATAAAAACTAAAATGACTAAAAAGGGACTAGTGGACAAGAGATCCAGTATAAGTCATTTTACAATCTCTGAAAATAGCAAGCTCACAACGCGTCGCGCTGCGACACGTTGTGAGCTTGTAGATTGGCTATTTTCAGCAGGTGTAAAAACAGGCATTACGACAGCATCAAGGCCCGCCAAAATGCATTTTAGTCGACTAAATCAACTAGATTTAGTCAACTAAAATCTCATGATATTTAGTCGACTGAAACTAGACTAAACACTAAAACATTGCGGGTGAAAACTATTGGGGGTGGTGATGGCTCAGGGGTAGAGTGCCTGGATGGCAACCGTAAGGTTGCCAGTTCGAACCCGGGCTGAAGTGTCCTTGAGCAAGACACTGAACCCCTAATTGCTCCCGATGTGCTATAGTTGGTGCCTTCTGCCATCGGTGTGTGAATAGGTGAATGTAATGCACATTCTATGTAAAGCGCCTTGGATAAAGGTGCTATATAAATGCACCATTTACCATTTATTCAAGAGACAAAAACTAAAATAAAAAACAACACTGCATGCTTGCACAACAGAGAGATTCCACTATTGTGTCACACAGAGAGAACAGTTCCTTATTGTCCTATACAGTTCATATCACGGCACAGTAAAGCATGCATCTTTAGGAATGTAAATGATTTCCAGCAGTAGTGCATCAGTAGTATTTTTCTAACACCAGTGACATTATCCACAGGCAACAGCACAGGGAGATAGCCTGTGTTTAGCACCAATGGACAAGGGCATGTGGTCACTGCATGGTTGCTCTTTATGGAATCATGGGCATCTACTGTACAAAGGCAGTTGATTAAGCCACAAGGTGGAGTGCCAGGCCTCGCTTACATAGGAAAAGCTATCCTCTGGCATTTACTTTACTAGATAATATTAGCCAAAGGTGAATATGGTTCACACACACCCCATGGAAGTCCCCATGAACAGTATTTAGCCGCTCCACATGTTACAGGAATGTACAGGATGTCACGTCTGTCAAGTAGCTCGTCACAACAACACAGCGAGAGTTGTCACTTTCACTGGCCCTCGTGACGTGCATTGTTAGACACAAGTGAGATGTTCATAGTAAAATAATTAAGACGAATTGGGCTGACACACTGTACCGGAATAATGTCATAATGTCACTTCATTATGAATAATGAATAATCATTATAGGTCTGTAACTCTGAGAGTGTAACACATGGACCCAAATGGACCCTTACAGGTCTGTAACTCTGAGAGTGTAACATATGGACCCAAATGGACAATTACAGGTCTGTAACTCTGAGAGTGTACGAATGGAACCAAATCATGGACCCTTACAGGTCTGTAACTCTGAGAGTGTACTAGTACAAATGGAACCAAATGGACCCTTTTATAACTTTTAACTCTGATACTGTACAAATGGAATCAAATGGGACTCTTATGGGTCCATCTGGTTTTACTCTCATGGGGGTCCTTGAAATTAAAAAGTTTAAGAACCTGTAGGCCTATGCAATGGCTTATCTCTTGTAAAAAGAGAGACCAGCCTATTCTCCAAACCATTATCTTATGCTTTGCTACTGTAGGTTGTACAAAATAATATTGGGTCAATTTAATTTGCAGGACTCACCTCACGCACAGCTGCCTTGTCTGTGTTGTTGACATGAGCTTGCAGGACAGAACTTTTATTTGTGACAGACACATAGTTCCTTTGCAGACAATACAATCTGCTTCTCATTGGTCAGTCACAAAGCTAAGAAAACAGTAGCCTACTTTTTTAATTAATTTTCCCCATAGGCTACTCAAAAAGTAGAGTAAAGCAATTAATTCCGTCTTAAATTCTTCATGTATTCATTATTTTTCATGTGGGAATTAAGCCATTTGCACACTTGTAATTCATGAGTTCATAATACTAGAAAGTTCTTGATTAGCTCTGTCTTGCCTCTGTCTTTTAAACAGCTCCCACACGGAGCTCTCACAAGATACGTACGTACTAACAACAAAATGATGGACCAACCAATTCAGACAGAAAACTATATGAGGACAAAACTATGAGGACAAGTGAATTACAATTCACAATTTCAATTAACAATTAATTCACAATTAATCAACACACAAAAACTAACAAAATAAATGCTCTCTCTCACAACACTGCAAAGCCAGGACAGATATGACAGGTGTGCCTACAGGTGCGGTGATCCCCCTACCTCAGCTGCCTAACCAAAAACTAAACTGACTCACTTGCCCTGGTCTTCAGTGGCCCTCCTGAGTCCCCCATACTGACAAGGCATCCCAGTGGTACCACCCTGTCCCATCTTGTGTGGAACAGAATCTACAAAGACAAATCAACAAATTAAAAAAAATACAGCGAATCCCACAGGGGGAAACACCATTAATCCTACACAGGGACCACCAAGCCTCAGACAAAACACACTTGTCAAAGTTGTCACACCCATCCTAACTTCTAACACTATAGCAAATACACATGACATGACTAGCATCAAACCAAATATCTTATATACATAACCAAACTGAACAACAAATACTACCAGCAAAACACTTTAACTACCGTGCACCTCCTCCTAATGCCAAAATACCATGACTAATTTAGTAATCTACAAGTTCAAACAAAACAGGAAGTTTGTTACTTTACCTGTTAATAACATCACGACCAATCCGAGTTCAAATCACGAGCCCCCATGTTATGACCTGGCTCTTGGGCCATAACAAAGGAGGAAGACACACGGCTGTTTAAAAGTGCATGACAAACCAATATTTATTTACAATATAACCAACTTAATAAGACTCAAACAATAATACAGTACTAAGGTGGAGTGTGTTAATCAGTAGATCAGTAGTGTTAGTGAGTGGATGTGTGGTGGGTGTAGTGTGGGGTGTTGAATGGTGCAAAGATGCTGCTGCTCTCATGGAAGGAGAGAGAGCCTGAGCGTGGCCTCTTATAGTGCACCCTGGGAACACTGGCCAGGTGCTCCCAATGCACCCGATCAGCAACTCGGCAGGACCTGTGGGAAGCACCAGACTAGGCCTACCTGAAACAAACCACACAGGCCCTAGTAGGCCAACTACAGGGCGCTGTGACAAAAGAAAAACTACCATCAGGGTAAATAGCATGACATCTTGTGCAAAGAAAAACTATCATTTCGTTTTTTTCGAAGTGAACTAGGATAGCCTATTTAAACATCAACAATTTGACATTTCAGTTCGGAGTCCCGGACACCAGCGTATTTATTACATGCTTGTATTGACTACATCCCATGAGCCGGAGAGAAAGAGAAGCAGCATTGCAGTTGGCCAATACTGTAAAAGATCACATGAGCAACTAGATAAAGTGCCCCTCGGGGCACAGGTCTCCAACAGGGCAGGTCAGGTTGTGGCCTCCTGGTCGCGCTATAATAGGCAAATGTGAAAAGGGTGCCATTTCTTCTCACGCCTTGGATGGCATGATTTGAGGTTCCAAAAATGTGTTTTGCACAAATCCACCTGTTGGTTGCGCTATAACAGGCCAATGTGAAAAGGGTGGGATATATTCCTCAGCTTAGTATAGTATAGTATAGTATAGTATAGTAGGAAAGTCATTGAAACACGTAAATTGCACGCTGCGTTCATGATTTGAGGCTTTTTGTTTAAAAAAAATTAAATATGAAATATGGAATATGAAATATCGGACAGATCCGGCTTGAACACATGACTATAGAGATTGTGTGTAACGATTTTTGAACAGAATCTGGAGGAGTAATAGCACTACCTCCTATGCTATAACGGGCCGTTCTGGAAAATCGTTGGCATCCAGGGAGTGTGTGTGCAAAATTTGGCATCGACCAGGTTAACGGTGCCGGAGATTAGCTGTACACAGATGGACGGACATACACAGAACACACACACACGGACACACACACACACACACACACGGACGGAGTGCAAAACATACTCTCTCCTCATGCCTTCGGCCTGGTGGTGGAGACAATTATTATTTCACAAGAATTACATTGTTCAGTCAGAAACTCACGAATAGATTTAACTAATTATAAAATGAGAATACGAAGTGTGGTTGTGTATTCTGTATATATGCATATGCATGTATCTTGGCAACAGGACTGAATGCAATTATGTTTGCCATGATGCGGGGGGGGAAAAAAACGTTATGTGCTGTTACAGAGATGAGATTCTTTCTGCGAATAATTGTATTTGTCTTTATATATCTTCCTTCTCTGGTTGTCTCAGCCCACCCGGTGCGGAGGAGGATCTCGGTATGGGGCTGTGGCGCAGTGGCTCTGGGCGTCTGGCTCTCTTCTTTGGTCCTGGCTGCCCCTCCTTCTCTGTTCACTAACTATTTGGATCTGCGGCCTAGTGGCATAGACCTGGTCGTGTGTGAGGAATTCTGGCCCGAAAGAGGCAACCTGCGACTGCTCTACTCCTGTTTCGTCCTCGTGGCCTCCTATATGATCCCATTGCTGTCCGTCAGCATCTCATACTTTGCCATCACCGTGAGCCTTAGACGCCTTTCCCTGCCCGGAGAACCGTCATCCCAAAACCTGCGCCGCTGGAGCCAAAAGAGAAAGAAGACCTTTTCCCTGCTAGTGACATCTGTGCTGGCCTTTGCCCTCTGTTGGCTGCCCCTGCAGGTGAGCCAAAAATGTTATCCCAAGAGTTTAACACAGTACTGGGACACCCTGTTTTATGCTGTTTACCTAAACTATTATTTTTTTTACTTGACTGGTTGATTGATTGACTGATTGAACATACATACACATGACCATTTTTGTACAGCCTCTAGCCAACGTCTGAGACTTCAAGCTGTTATGTGAAGTTTTACTTTGAAATGTTTTATAGTTTCTGAGTTATTTAACTTAAAATCAGGAGCTACTGTAACCATCTTTTTAAAGCCTCTTTATGTGGCCGTGTGCTTTTCAGTAGATGGAAAGTTCCATCAAACGTATAGAAGAAATAATAATAATGCTGCTCCGTTAACTCCTCGAGTCTATGGAATTACACCAGTCTGGCTGCCTCTAGTGGAGTATTCGTGAAAAAGCACTCACCACTTGAATAACATAAGTGTGCCATTCATTATTTTAAAGGTTAGCCCTATCTTAATCTAAAATAATCTCTTTTCCACCGGTAACCAAAATACAGGACAAAAGCATGTATGATGATGAGGTAGTACCTAACCTAACTCCTAACCTAACTATAACTAATTAAGTGTCATTTATTTTGGTGAGCTACAGTAGGCCTACTATACCAGCAGGTGGCACGTTTTGCATAACCTGTTCTGTAAGTATTGTAAAATGGGACTTTCCAGTTATACTGGCTAAATTTATATAATTGAGTGCGTTTCATGAAAGTAGTGGCTGCCAGCTGCCACTATACTTTCATGAAATGCAGTCAATTAGTGGCAATTAGTGGCTCTAGTATGTGCCACTAAGTGGCACATACTGCCTATTATAGAGATCGAAAAGAACTGTGAGGAGTTGCGCACAGTCACATATAGATGGGAAGCGACTGGACATATATTATTATAGATAGGCCTATTAATGCTATATATATATATATATATATATATTATATTTTGTCACGGACAGTTCGTGCACTGCACACATGAAGGGTGGGGGAGGGAGAGAGAGAGAGAGAGAGAGAGAGCTGCGTGCTGGTGGTTACTGCAGGTTATTTATAAAACAAATTGCACTCATCTTTGTGTGCTGTTTCACGTTATTGCTGAGTGACCGTCTGACTCACACAGGGAACATGAAAAAGGGGGTTAGAACCGGGTCCGCGTCAATATGCCGACGGTCCATTGGTCCGATCGACAACCTACCTCAAACCCTCACCCTAACCTCCCCCGGGGCAGACACCTAAACCTAACCACCCCGGGTAGGACCACTACCAGTTGACCTGTCTCATGGTCGGGGGGGTAGGACCAAGTCTCATGGGATTTGGGATTTGTTTATAAACATTTTGGTATTTGTTTATAAACATTTGTGATTTGTTTATAAACATTTGTGATTTGTTTATAAACATTTGTGATTTGTTTATAAACATTTTGGGATTTGTTTATAAACATTTGGGATTTGTTTACAAACATTTGGGATTTGTTTATAAACATTTGGGATTTGTAAGTCTCATGGGGGGGGGTAGGACCACTACCAGGTGACCTGTAGTAAGTCTCATGGTCGGGGGGGTAGGACCAAGTCTCATGGGATTTGTTTATAAACATTTGTGATTTGTTTATAAACATTTGTGATTTGTTTATAAACATTTGTGATTTGTTTATAAACATTTTGTGATTTGTTTATAAACATTTGGGATTTGTTTACAAACATTTGGGATTTGTTTATAAACATTTGGGATTTGTAAATCTCATGGGGGGGGGGGGTAGGACCTCAAATTTGAGGTCAGAGCTTAACTTCCGCTCACTCGAGCCATTGAGTTATAATTGTACTTCCGGCAGTCTTCCGGGTGCTTAAAAACGCCACTGAGCAACTTCCATCGAAATGAATAGAACGCTCCGGTTCGGTCTCTATCCTTGTATTACTCTGTGGTTAGAACAGAATAAATCCATCGTGGGGAAAATAAACTCCTCTATCGGTATATCACAGCCACACACTTCTCACAGAGTCCATTACTAATGAATGACAGGTGCAGGCGTGCGCCTGTGCCTGCGAAGTGTGCTCATGCATGCGCTTTGCTTTGGGAACATGCCTGTGCATTGTCCAGCGCAGTGGGGAACGTTTTCCTCAGACGTTCATATTTTGCTAAAGTGTCATGATCGACAAGTGAAGCTACAAAAATAATGAAACCTTTGCATCAGTTGTTTTGTATCGATTTTAACCTTTGCTAGGTTTATAGTACAATTATAAAACCCATCAAGTCTTTGTTGCAGACTATAGCACCGATCAGCACCACATCGGAGGGACATGGACATGCCATGCACATTGTGACCGAGCAGCACTCAGGCTAGGGCCATGCCATTTGGGGGAATAAAATGACCGTGTAGGCTGCCTTCAGAAGCTTGTACAGACTGCATGCTGTTATCCGGTGCATCTGTCGTGTCCTAGTGATGTTCGAAGCTGTCAGAAATTAATCTGCTGTCCCAGGAGACGCTATCCTTGCCTCCAAAAAGGCTCCTGTCCAATTAACCACTGTCCTGTAGTAGAGTTCCAATGGACGTCAGTGCCGCCATCTCAATATGCAAGCATCCGAACATCATGACGATCTTGTCCTCACCATAGATGTCAGGCCAATGCCACTGCAGGATCTGCTAGGCTACTGCATATATTGGCTGGTCAGCAGCAATAACTGGCACCTGGCTGGGGTTTCAGTAATGTCACTACCTCATTGATCTTGTCCATCACGTGCTTGACTGTAGCAACCGAGTGGGCCTCATCTCGCAGCAGAGGCAAAAGTGATATAATGCTGACCTCAAATGGCTTTAATTCCTCTCTTCTGTGAAGCATGGTGGGCTGACAAAGTCACATATCAACCGGCCCGTCTGTCAAAGTGATTTTCTCCAGCCACTCGTACTCCATTAACCCATTCTGACCTGAGATCAGATTCATACGAGGTTTCCACCGGACACACACTGCTCTGATGAACCCACTCTGACCTGAGATCAGATTCTAAAAAATGTCAGTCGTTCTTCGATTTTTCAAAAATAGCAGACCTACAAGCTCGTAGCGCGCCACTCGGTGGCGCGCTATGAGCTTGTAGATCTGCTATTTTTCAATAGCTAAAGCATAACATATAGTGCTAATACCAAAATGGGTGCCCGCCCAGAATGGGTTACCAGATGTGGCCTCAGCAGATTGGATCCAGTTTAATTGGCATCACATTAATTGCGTGAAAGAGGGTGATATTAGTTGCACAACACTTCAGACCGGTCAGTCTTGAATTTAGGCGGTCCTGGATCTATATTTGCCATATTGGTGAATGTTAATCAAGGGAATACTGGACAACTCACCCCGGTGCTTGCCCGTTTTTCCTCCCGGAATTTTCACCAGTGAGGGGGATAACTTTGTAATATGCTATTGGCTGTTTTTATTCTTTTTGGAACAATAGAAAAAGATACTCCTGTGGAAAGGCTATATTATTTTACTTATATTGACCCTATAAACAATTTAGTATTATGTAGTATATGTAAGGTTTTGCACACTCAAATACCTCGTCAGATAATCCCCACATATCCTACAACAACTTCTGTGAGCAGACTTCACTGTAGTAGCTTTTCACAAATTATATTTGTACTTGACAGCTGTCTGCTGTCATGAAAGTTTAGTTAGAGAAATTCAAAGTCCAGCCATCTGCTGTCCAGCCTCTCCCACCCCTCACTGGGGAAAACAGAAACGGGGTGAGTTGTCTTGTTACCAATCAAGGTATCACATGATAATTATGTATTCAGTTAATCAAGACCGAGGGGCCATCGTTTTACCACCATGATAGACAATAGGGTATGAGATACGACTAGGTTCAACAATAAAATATATGATCGACTACACCTAGCCCGGTCGTTCATCCAGTATCATTTAAGTCCTGTGCGATCTGTCTGGGTAAGTCATGAATAAGTCATGTATAGCCAGCCCCCTTACCCTTGGCTCGGCACTGGTGGCACTAATTACGCAGATACTGAACCCCATGCTGAGTTTCACAGCAGTGGTGCCACCAGTGTGCCCTGGCTGTGTGTTGACATCCACCCTGTTGAGTTACTACATTACCCCCCCACCCCCCCCCCCCCCCCCCCACCCCACACACACACACACACACACACACACACACACACTAAACCTCTAGTAATACTAACACTACCATCCATTTTTACCCGAGTCAGACATAAAAATACTCTAATTTAGCAGAATATTAGAATTCCGGGACTGATATACAGCGGACAATGATCTGTAGGCTACAGGCCTACTGTACCCGGGGACAGTGAGAGGAGGCGCCGAGGCGGGGTGGACTGATTGGAGCGCTCTGGGTGAGATTTTGACGGGGAGTGGAAAAATGATATAAAAGACAACGTTCAAATGACACTTTAACACTGTAGTAGTATAGGCTTGCTAAAAAAAAACACAACTCTATGGACATAATAATAACATGCAGCGGCAGCTGGGTGTAACCATGCAGCCCTCAACAGCTGCTTCAGAGTGTGGTGGTGGTGGTATCATGTGGACGTATAATCATTCAGTTGTAATTAAATCTGCGATTAATTCCAGCTGTGACCAATAGATAGATCAGATGCCTTGCACTGGGTCGCGCGTTGCAAAGTGAAACAGTCTAAACCTCATCAGCTCTGTTGCGCTAGAAAGCTGTGTGTGGGTGTGTGTGCGTGTGTGCGCCTCTGTCTGTGTGTCTGTGACAACTGTCTGTCTGTCTGTCTGTCTGTCTGCCTGCCTGTGTGTCTGTGACAACTTAGTGTTAGTTTCCTTCTTTTTTTCATCAATATCATTTTGTAGTCGACAGTGCCGTACAGCATTACTTTGGCTAGGGGCAATATTCTTTATATTTGTATATATTATTATGATTTGGAATGAATTTGCCTTTTGTGTGAACACGTGCCTTGCGTAGCCGAATATATTTTTAACATGAATCATAATAAGGTTGGAACTACATTCTTGTCTGGTTATCAATGGTAAAACGTGTTTTATCTAATTAAATTGAGTTTTGCTTAAAAGTAATCCAAAAGTAACTGAAAGTAACCCCCTACTTTTTAAATTGTGGTACTCGGATTACGTTACTGACTACAATTTTTTTTGCAAGGAACTTGTAACTGTAGGGGATTACTTTTTTTAAAAGTAACCTTCACAACCCTGCTGCTGATATATGGTACAAGGAAGCCAGTGAGAAAGTCCATGGGGTCCAAATTTAGATTCTATACATAGTGAAAAATGTTTGATTTGACACCAAGGTCATTCAAATAGGACAAGTCAATGGGATTGTATTGCAAAATGCAATATTACTGTATATTCAATGTCGGCGATCTTGAAAAATGGCCACCATCTCGAATTTTTATTTGGCCACGTTTTATCAAAAGAGCAATTAACCCCCTAAGGAGTATGTGTGCCAAATGTGGTGCAAGTGAACGATTCTCCATGTAATTTGCACTTTATCTGTATAATATAGGGCTCCATTTATTTATTATTTAAACCCCTTATCCCTAAACTTCTTTGCCTTTTTTTTTTTACTATTTTGCAAAACATTTTTGAATAGTTCAACTAGCCAATCTACATTGACACGTTGTGAGCTTGTAGACTGGCCATTTTAACTATTCAAAAATGTTTAGCAAAATAGTAAAAAAAAAAAGAAGAAGTAGTTTAGGGATAACAGGTTTAGCGGTGACGAAAATGGAGCCCATGCTGTGCACAGATGGAGATGGAGATGAGGAGATGAGGCGCTCAAAGAATCAGGGGACGTGTTACAGAACATGTTCTTGGCTGGAACTGTACATCTTCTTTCGAAAAAAATATAGTCAGGACTCATGCAAATAAACAAGTTAATTTGATTAGAGTTATTTAAAACCCACATGGTTACAGGAACATTTCTGGACAGTCCAGGGACTTAATTAATTAACTCATGGAAAGCATGGAATGATAGAATCATTATTATGCAAATGGTTGCAAATGTGTGTGCCATCTGTGTGTACACGAATTGTTATAGGGCCCTAATAGACCGTGGAGATGCAATGAGGTGGAGAAGATTAGGTTTTGATCATCATAACCCATTCTGACCGGGCACCCATTTTGGTGTTAGCATCATGTTATGCTTTAGCTATTGAAAAATAGCAGATCTACAAGCTCATAGCGCGCCACCGAGTGGCGCGCTACGAGCTTGTAGGTCTGCTATTTTTTGAAAAATCGAAGAACGACTGACATTTTTAGAATCTGATCTCAGGTCAGAATGGGTGTGTCCAGTGGAAACCTCGTATGAATCTGATCTCAGGTCAGAATGGGATAATAGCAATGTTTTTATGGAAATAGAGATGAGAAACAAATAGATTGAGTCATAGGCGGATCTAGAAATGATGGGCCCCTGTCATGCACACGTGTACGCATAACAATTATGACATACAGTATAGGCCTGCGATATTCAGAATTTACAGCAAGGGATTGCTTAAAAAAAAATAAACAGACAAAAACTAAGCAAAAAAAATGCAAACTGAGGGTTTAAACACTTGCAGTAATGTACCGTATCATGATGGTTTAGGACTTTTGGGGTTATTTTATTAACACAAATGAATAAGCCCCATTGTTAATAACAGTGACAAGGACCGTGTGTGTCACTGTTATTCACTGTTACCCCTTTTTGGGGGGGCCCCTGAGCTTGAGCCTATTCGCGGTCACGCAGATGCTCAAGCTCAGGGCCCCCCCTTGCTCAGGGCCCAACCCTAGCTCAGGGCCCCTGGGCCTGGGCCCAACAGGCCCGTTGGATCATCCTCCCCTGGGTTGAGTTCTACAGCAGCTGGACTAATTTAAATGTGTTGCTTTACTATAGTGCAATTCCTGCAAACTACACATCCTGGCTATGACCCATGCCATGCCAAATTGGTTTTTAGTGATTCGATTAATTAATTTAGTCGGATTAACCACTTAAGCCATACTGTGTATATCCTTTGTCATACAACGGTGTCATACAATTACAAAGAATGAACGACCTACATGTTCACAACGCGTCGCATAGTGAAAGGTGAGCTTGAGAATCAACTAGTTGGGTCGATCGATTATTATTTAATTGAAAAGGATTCTTTGTTCGGTGCGGACAGTTAGCTCAACCGTCTGGGCAACCTACAGGCATGCCAAACCAGCCAGACGGTGTTCCGCGGGTTCGACTCCCGAGCCCGACGGCCTTTTGCCGTGTGTCACTCCCCATCTGTCACTATCAATAAAGGCATAAAAATCCCCAAAACAAATCTAAAATCGAGAAATCGATTCAAATAACCGTGGCACCCCTAATATTATGCAATGAAGTACCCATCTAGTATTCCCTTTTTTGCCTTCGTGCACAGGTGCTGAACCTGATACTTGACGTGGACCCAGACTTCCGCATCTTAGGGAAGCGCTACATCAACGTGTTGCAGGTGTGCTGCCACCTGGTGGCCATGAGCTCCGCCTGCTACAACCCGTTCATCTACGCCTCGCTGCACAGCAAAGTGCGCGCTCACCTGCGGAGGTACCTCTGTGCCTGTCGCAGACGTCTGGCGGCCGGAGCGGACGCCGGAGCGGACGGCGCCACCCAGAGGCTGACCCCCCCGCTCTCGCACGTCACCACGCCCTGCACCACCCGCCACAGCCTGCTGTCGAGGGGTTCGGCCAGGAGGACCCCTGCCCTCGACCCACTGGTTTGTGGAGCACGAACCGGTGTGTAAAGCCCGACACACACCGGCTGCGTCCCCCGCGCGGCGCCGCGCGGCGCACACAGCCGCCTCCATTATTTTCAATGAACCTAACGCACACCGGCTCCGTCCGCCGCGCGGAGCCGCGCCGCGCCGCCCGGCGCGCCGATAGAACACAGTTCTATTTTCCAGGCGGCGCCGCGCGGCAACGCGCCGCGGCGCAGACGGTCGCAGCCGGTGTGTGGTGGGCTTGAGCGATTCCTGTGACGCATTGCAGGACAGCCAGTGACAAGCATTAGTTTAGACTTTAGAAGGGACACTCCCCATAATGTTTTACTCATGCTGTCTTACTGAGACAACATGTACGTAGTCCAGGAAGGAAGTGAGCCCACTGTCGATGACATCAGAGACACCATAGGCTCACTGCTAAAATCTAAAATATCTAAAACCACAGATTAACACACATAAAGACCCCCAAGAACATGTTCTAAATCTTATAAACGTCATTAACATATATATTTTTTGCAAAAAGGGTGAAGTGTCCCTTTAAGCAGTGGTGGAAAAAGCAATCATATACATAAAAGTATCAATAATGTAATGTAGAAATACTCTGTTACAAGTAAATGCTCCGGAATTTAAAATGTACTTAAAAGTATACAAAAATATGTAAGTAGCCCTAAATGGCCAAAATGTATATAGGGCTGAAGTGGGCAATGCATGTTTTGTAATAAGTAGTCCTTTACCCGTTGTGAATATATGAACAGCAAATGATGTTCA
This sequence comes from Protomyctophum bolini, assembly GCF_963924005.1. Classification (NCBI taxonomy): domain Eukaryota; kingdom Metazoa; phylum Chordata; class Actinopteri; order Myctophiformes; family Myctophidae; genus Protomyctophum; species Protomyctophum bolini. The sequence continues at coordinate 5,221,344 of NC_137870.1, read as the reverse complement.
GTGTGGGTAATGCGATGTAATAGATAGATGACATTACTGATAGGGAGGGAATTGTTTACAGATGATCTTGGGAAGTTGGGTTGCGCACAAAAGTAGGCTAATAGGGACGGACGGACCGACGGCCGGCCGGCCTATATAAATTTAACTTTTCTTTCACAAATAAATGCTGTAGTACAATCATAAGTACACCATTGATGTGTGATGTAAATTTGTTGGTAATATTCTGCATATAAATAAAGTTATTGAATATTTTCACTTTCGGTGTTGCACTTTGTAGAAGACGGTCCCTAACCGCTCAGCTAACCGTCTGCTGCCTAGATCCATATAAGCTATTTAACTCGGGGGTTGGCTTTTTGGGCTTCAAATCAAGTTGTAGTTTGTTCTTTATCGATAAGATTTGTTTGTGATTTAGGAATGTTTCGTTCCTAAACTATTGAGCCCGGAAGAGCGAATCTGTTGCAAATCTGTGAATCTTTTGCCATCTTTACTCATGGTGTCGACAGGCAGCCACTGGGCTTGTGCCAAACTTTGGTCATTGCATCGGTCTGTCTGTATGTATTTTATCATTGTATTTTTCCGACGGCACGGGATCTGTCTTCCCCTCCCGCCGAGTGGTGGATTACATTATTGATATGTTATGATCCAACAGATATAAAAGTGCACAGTAATGTAACCCGTACTGCACGTAACGGCATGTAGCCTATTTGTATGGCACGGCGAAGAAGGAGGTGGTTGATTGAGGAGGGGGCGGACAGTGTAGTAAAAAAAAGCAGCAATACTAGAACAACACAGAACAGAAACAATAAGTTAACAACAATCAGTTACATGTTTAGCAATCAGTTAAAACAAGTATTGCACGTTGAGTAAGTTCCTAAGGGTGTTACGTTTAAGTTTTTGTTGCTATAGGGATTCCAAGAATCAGGTGCACCAATGCTGAATGCAGCCTTTACAAGTTCAGTGTTGGCAAAAGGAACCAGAAGGCCTATATAGCCAATCACATGAGTGAGTTAAAATGCTACAATAGGTTTCTGATACTGTTGTACCTGTGTGGTACATTAGTTGTCACCAATATAATATTATTTATTATACAATAATACACCTCAGAACTGAGTGGGGTCCAGAAGATTGAGTGTGTGAGCAGCTGTATGACAATAGATCACACATACCGGCACATTATACGCACGTGAAACAAATAGAACCGATCCTATTTTTAGAGCGTGCATATCCGTACCCCGCGGTATCTGTGCGTCTGATGTAGCTGGTATATCATTGACATTTATTGGTCCTATCCAAACGCACTGTTACGCGTGCAGTAAACGCGCATACGCACTGCTGCGCACAAACACGCCCCAAAAACTTGCCTCTGAGATGTAGTGGAGTAGATGAAAAAGTATACTGACAAGTGGAAATACTCCAGTAAAGTAAAACTACCTCAAAATTGTACTTAAATACAGTAGTTGAGTAAATGTACTTAGTTACTTTACACCACTGCAGTTAAGTTGGTATTAGATTAGTAAGTTTAGGCACAGTTTAGAGATGGTAAAGTTTAGGCAATCATTTAGACATTGTGATGGGTTTGATGAGGTTATGGGTATAAGGACTGAGATGGGTGGGGCTGGTCACTGAGGTTGTCACCTGCACACAATATGCTGGCTATTCCCCTGCTAACCTATCACTATCAGTTCTGATGCCAACCGAAACCGAGACTGCATTCCCAACAACATGCACAAATAGTTTGAGATGTGCAGGGAGAATCCTGAACAATGTCAGCCATTTAAGATGTCTTGCATCTTCTTCCAAGAGCTCAAATTGGACCATCGATCTATACAACCGCTTATCCGTAGTCGGGTCGCGGGGGCACCGGTGTTCCAGACTTCCCTCTCCAGAGCAACATTATAGTGACTTCCTCCTGGGGGATTCCGAGACGTTCCAAGTTCAAGTTGGACCACCACAACTAATTAGTTACACCAGAGGCAGAGCTATATATGGCTCAGCTGTCACAATGACGACATTTTACTTGCCGATTAACCCATTCTGACCTGAGATCAGATTCATACGAGGTTTCCACTGGACACACACTGGTCTGATTAACCCATTCTGACCTGAGATCAGATTCTAAAAATGTCAGTCGTTCTTCGATTTTTCAAAAAATAGCAGACCTACAAGCTCGTAGCGCGCCACTCGGTGGCGCGCTATGAGCTTGTAGATCTGCTATTTTTCAATAGCTAAAGCATAACATGATGCCAACACCAAAACGGGTTCCCGGTCAGAATGGGTTAATTGTCGCTGAAATAATTGCGATGAATGATTTTATTGCATTTCTGTCATTGAACATTGAGCATTATAGGAATAAATGTATGTTTGGCTTTTAGACTTTTGAAAACCAAAGTTGCACAGGGCAGATATGATGACAAATAACTTACATAATTAAAAAACTTCAAACTTAAAATAATATGTTGTTGCTGTCCGGAAGAAACCACAAGTCTATGTCTAAGAATTTTAAACATCAAACACATTATCAATTATACCTTAAATCAACCAACCGTTGTGCTCGAATGTCCTGCCATCTGTGTGATTAGCACAAATAGCTTAAGCTGAAACAATGTAAACATGGACTTCTCATGGTTGAAGTAATGATTCAACGCAAATTGTCGGGTTGAACTTAATTTAAAGATAAGCCTCGGAGTGGCTAAAACTGTAACTTTTCAGGATTCAAATCCTTTTTTTGTTGTTGCAAAAGTAGAAAAAAAATATTGTAGCAAAACCCACTGATTCGTGTCACATTTTGAGCTTGCAGATCTGCTACTTTTGATACTTGTGTATGGTCGTAACCCACCTTTTCAGACTCCATCATGGCCCATAGCACTTACCCCACCCCCTTAGATAGCAATTCTGTAGACTTAGATAGCATTTGATACAGACTTATAGCATGTTATGTAGACAGCATAAGTGCATTGTATGTGCTATTGTCATAGCACGTCATAGTACATATGTATAGCATAGTAGTATAGATGTATAGCTTATATGTATAGTTTCATTATAGATATTCCACTGTTACTTTCTTAGCTTACGCATGTTTCATGATAAATGTTTTTATGTGATGTATACCCATGCTTTTTCGTTCTTGCTTAATGTAAGTCGCTCTGGATTAAGAGCGTCTGCTAAATGCCTAAATTGTAAATTGTAAATTGAAATTGTCGTAGTAGGGCACAAATGTAAAAAAAAAAAGAACTAAAAACTAAAAGTTTAAATATGGAGATAGGAAGTTTCGGCCTGACAAACTATAATGTGGTATGTAATGAAAACAAGCCCCTGAATTGGTAATCGAGTTTACTCCTGAGTCCCGAGGTGACATATCACCTACTGTAGCGTGAGGTCCTGCATGCTTAATCTCCCTGGGCACTAGGCTGCATCCTCTGTATCAATATGTGTGCTGCTATTTTTGTATCTGCTGCAAATCTCTACTCGCAGAAGAAGCATTTCTGCCTCATTGTATTACTATTTTAACCATGCAGCCTATGAATATATTTGACTTTGCTCGTACTATTATTATTGATTCTGTGACTTCTTCTTGAAATAGGAAATTGTTTGGGGGGATTGAACTTCAGACATAGACTATAGACCTGTGATCTGAATTTGAAAAGAGCACATAGCGCTTTTTACTCTATAGTAAACCAAAATGGACGATGAAATTACTATCAATTGACATCACCCAGTCTTGCTCTATGTTGTATAACATCAGTCCATTTTTGAGGTTTTTGAATTTATTTAGTTAATGTATTTATTTATTTTCCCATAAATAAATGCTATTGAACAACCTTTAGCCGTTACCCTTGTGTGTTTTGGTTATCAATGGAAACAAGTATTTAAAAGTGAAATAGGCGGAATAGCCGAAAACCTCCTAACTCCATTGGCTCCTCAAACTATCTGACAAACCAGCTAACTTCACCCGTTTAGCCATTTTTTGTATTTGTTTTAATACGTCAGTGCTATTGAACACCCTTTACGTGTGTTGGTTAAAAACATATTGAACCAATGAAAAGTATTAAAATGTGCTTCGACAAAATACTTCTATAACTCCAACTTGAGGTGGATGTTCTTTTTTGTTTTTCATTTCCTGAAAACATTTTGGACTAGTTAGGTGGTTTCTTCCAGACAGCAGACACCATGAATAGTGAGAATAGCCGATGAGCTTGTAGATCGGCTATTTCCACAACTTTGAAAATCCTTCAAATAATTTTGACTTCAGAAGAAGTATGAAGTATATTATGAACACATCTGTGAAGAAAGCTAGTGGTAAGCATTTTTTTTTCCAGATTTGCAACAACTTAACTTTCCCTAACTAATACAGTAGATAAACATACATCAACAGACAAGTGTAATCATCGTCTTTCTCTGCAACCGTGCCACTCCACATTTTATGAGTTACCTTCTTTTCCACAGTATTCTATGGCACTCTTGCATAATATCATATGATCATATCATACTGTATACCATGATCCACACAATAGTGCAGGCACTATGTGAGTGTGTGCGCGTGTGTGTGTGTGTGTGTGCATGCGTGCGTGCGTGCGCCATTCAACAACAGATTGTTTGCAGATTTTGCACAGGCGGGCAGAGTGTGATCCAGCATCACCCATGGTAAGTTTTAATAGCTAAATGTATTGCTGTACTCTTAAATGGGGTTACAAAACTATGTAATGTATAGTTTGTGGGCAGAATTCTCCCATTAAGGTGCACTCCACTCTCCTCGTCCTGTGGTAAGGATGTGTAATATTCCGTGCTCGTAATCTAATTATTTTGAAATACGTGTCAATGATTTAAGCCACTTAATGCTGTTTGCTTATTGTTTCGTGTATAAAGAAATAAAGAATGGTGTGTAGTCGTATATTTGAAACCACTGTATTTATATAATATTATTTGTTTCCATACTTTGATGCTCTGTCTGAGCATAATAGTGAAGCAATTGTTTGTGCTCTTTTGCAGTTCAGATGAGTTCTATTGACCAGTTGTATTGCAGTGGCATAATCTGTATTTTGTCAATGTGAAATAAAATGTTAACTTTTGCAATTCATGGTGTCATTGCTGACCCCCTCCTACCCAGTTTTCAAAGCTCTGTTAAACAAAGGCCCTTTTAATGTTAAGCCTTAATTTACCTCTCTTTCGGGCCAGTGCGTGTTACATGTTTCTATAGGCCCTAATCTATAGTGGTATAAGCAAATACAAGTTAACTGCTATTTAGAAAATGTAAAATGTCTCCCATAACTGAAGCCTATCACATCCTATAACCATTATCACCAGACTCTACGCGGTCATAGGTTTGTTTACTCATCAGTGTTCATTTAATACTTAATGCAGAGCACCTGGACAGCAAATCAAACAAATAATGTGCACCAGAGAAAAAGGCAAATCAGTTCTAAATTAGATTTGCTTTTCTGAAACAGTACGTCTAGGCCTACTACTAATCTAAGCTGTTTTTGTTGTTGCCCAACAACAACATCTGCGTGTGAACACACGCAGATGTTGTCTAGGGGTCAAATCAACACAGCTTTCACACTGAAAGGTAGCCAGTTTTCACTCAAATGTCACAAACAAGCTGCAGGCAAAACAACTTTCATAGCTGTTGGCATTTTAGCAACCTTTAAGCACAACATAATTAGAATAGATTACGTCCATCTGTTGCTGGGAACGGTCGCATTGCCTTTTTCAATCTCTAAGTGATTGAGAAGGTGACAAGGGGCTTCAAACAATTAGATTCGTAACGACTTTTTACGAAGGCATCCGACTATGAAAATGAGTTGGCATTTTCCGTTGAAAAATTATGTGAACGTAATTTCTGCAGTGTGGGCTCAGTTACTACTAGTACTGCTACACCAATCATAGCTCAACTCACGCGGCTACGTGCATACAAACATGGATCCACAAGGTCGAGCTTCGCTGGCAACATTATCAACGTCAGTAGCTTACACACAGAGCACGGTAGCGTACTGTAAATCAGTGCTATTGAACACCCTTTACGGCTGTGTGTTGTTTCGAAAATATTGAACCAATGGAAAGTAGTAAAAAGTGTTTTGGACAAAACCTCTTAACTCCATTGGACCCTCAAAATATCTGCTAAAGCAACTAACTCCACCACCCCCAGCAATACAGCCTCCAACAACTTTGATGAGGCTGTATTGCTTTGTTTTCTTAATTTCCTGATAAATTAACATTTTGGAGTTATGAGGTTTCCTACCGACAGCAGAGATATACTTTAAGCACATCACTGGTGATGGGTAGACAATATCAAGATATATGCATATCACTGTAGCCCAATAAAAAAGGTGTTTCATTCACAAATTCCACAGCCTTATTATAGTAATTAATTATAGGCCTACATAGCTAGATTACACAGGAAGCCACAACATTAGAGAGTTATTGTTTTTTCTTTGAGCAGTACGTAGCCTATGCAGCTCCAATGATCTTTGGCATAATAAAGGTGCCTGTTTGCCAGCATGTTTCTATGCGGCTGATTGAGGAGGAACCGCAAGGTCCGCAAGTTGTACTTATTTATTCATGTTAATATGGAGAATGGCTCAACTTTCGCATCGAGCCCAACAAAGTATTAGGTGTGAATGTGACCTAAGGCAATGTCATTCCTGCACCCATATTTTAATTTCCACCTCTTATTTTTAATTGAAGTCTGCACAGAGAAGAAAATGTCGACCTCTAAGCCCTTCTGCCCACTCAATCTACCACGCTTTTATTAGCATACTGTAGCACTCCTTAGCCAGTGAGCCCTTTCATTACCTTCAATTAAAGATAATCAGTATAACTAGAGCATTAGATCGGAGGGAAATTTATCCATTATTCAACAGCAGAAGTTTATATGCAAACTTCATGAATATTAAGAACTATTTACAAACTTTTGCTCAGCCATTTGACATAATAGCATTAACTGAAACTGGGATCAAGAGGTATAGACTTTGAATTGGATGGATATGAATTCCTGTATAACAATAGGCCACTGGGGAGTTGCATTATATGTTCATAAATCGTTGAACGATTTATGCGTGCGCGCGTCTGTAATCCACACACCTCAACAACCAGTTTGCCCCACCGACTTCAAAATTTGACACCCCACCACCAGAACTGCCCCAAAAAGGCCTCTGCCTGCATGGGCTCAGGACAGGCAAAGGGAAGTTACTATATTTACCCAGGGTAACTGGACTAAGCTCAAGAACTTGTTTACAGCCAGGCCCTGCTCATAGAACATTTCATGGTATAGGGGGATACGAACTAGCGACCTTCCGATATCAACATCGCTCCGCAAACCGTTGGGCCACCGCTGCCTCTTGGCAGAGAAACAAGAGTAGCAAATACAACTATTTACATGATGTCTTACGTTGCCATTTAGTGCCCTAAACAAACATTAAAGTCCATTCTAGTCCATGGACTTTAATGAAAGAAAGAAAGAAAGAAAGGACCTACATAGGGACATTCTTTGCCACCATGATGCCAGTCAACGTACATCAACTAATGTCAATCAGTCTTCTATTGAAAATTAACCATTGGAATTGATGGCTGTTATGTCAAAGCCCAAAAGCTCCATCTCCAACCAAATGGAAATAGCAAATTCACTCATGGGATTATTGAAGTGATCAAGAGCCACATACACACACACATACTGTTCCCTGGAACAACAACTGAACTCACATACTGTACAGCAGATACAACACAACAGACCAACTCTAGATTCACATGATGACTATAGCATTCAACCCCAGAGCCAGAACCAGTTCCATTGCCATTTGCCACCCGGTCAATGGGTCCCAAAATGACAGCAATAGCACACCAGCTTGAATCACACGCATTAAAAACACAAGCAGTAGCCAAAAAGCAAAAGACAAAGTTCATACCTTGAGCTGTCGACTCTTCCACTTGACTTCATAAGATAGTTGTAGTGATGCCAGGGGAAAACTGTGGCTCTCTCTCTCCAGTTCATGATGAGACCTCCAGCAGCTCCTCCAGACTCCAGTCATCTCATCTCCATCCTCCATCCTCCATACATCTGGCTGGCTAGCTGGCCATGCAGTACTTCTCCTCCCAGTATCAATGGCCCCCAACCAGCCTCATTATCCTGGCTGCCTGATCTTCTCACTCAGCCTTGGTCTGGATGTTTCGCACTACACAGCACATAGCAAGCATTCTGCTGTAGTGCCTTGGTCAGGGGTTTAGGGCATAGGCTCCATAGGGTCCAGCATTCACAGCATGTCGTGGTCAGGGGTTTAGGGCATAGGCTCCATAGGGTCCAGCATTCACAGCATGTCGTGGTCAGGGGTTTAGGGCATAGGCTCTATAGGGTCCAGCATTCAGGGGTTTAGGGCATAGGCTCTATAGGGTCCAGCATTCAGGGGTTTAGGGCATAGGGTCCAGCATTCACAGCATGTCGTGGTCAGGGATTTAGGGCATAGGCTCTATAGGGTCCAGCATTCACAGCATTTCAGGGCTCTAGGGTCCAGCATTCACAGCATGTCAGGGCTCTATAGGGTCCAGCATTCACAGCATGTCAGGGCTCTATAGGGTCCAGCATTCACAGCATGTCAGGGCTAAGAAGAAGCTGATCTTGGGGATCTGGGGTCGTCACCCTGGCCCGTGTACCTGTGGAGCAGGTTGAGAGAGAGACCATATAAGCTTTGAGTATAAGTATTGGCTATTTCCCCATATATAAGCCCACAATGGGGGTTGGATTTTTGTGCTAATTCGCTTATTTCCATCGAAATAAGTAGTAAAGTGTGCCGCTTGGGATACTATTTACATTATGATTTGAGCAATGGAAATAAGCTATAGCACAACACCCCAATGCCCTATTCAATTCAATTCAATTCAATTCAATTCAATTCAATTCAATGGGGGTTTATGGTAGGGGAAATAGCCAATAATGCGCTTTTGCAGAAAATAATACCTGGACCTCTTTGGTGGGGACGTAACAACTACAAAGAAAAGTAAGAAAGCCTTCTAGCATCGAATTATCCTACAGTACCATTTGTGTGGGAACCCCTTTTGGTGGGTAGCAGATCTACAAGCTCTTAGCGGCGCGCTATGAGCTTGTAGGTCTGCTATTTTTTGAAAAATCGAACAACGACTGACACAGAAACATAGCTTTTTCAGAAAACTGTCAGGATTTAGAAGACATTATTTAGAATCTGATGTCAGGTCAGAATGGGTAAACAGTTAAGAATAATTCAGTTTTATACAAGGATTTGGTCCTGTGACACCCCAAACAAAACATTGTGTCTGTATATATTTATTCTATTTATGTATATATGGGACCCACATGCACACATACAGCACTTAATGCACCTTTGTTTTTTTATTTCAACACCCAGTCCCTCCCTCCCTCTCGCACACGCACACACACACACACACACACACACACACACACACACACACACACACACACACACACACAGTATGCTTAGCATAGGTATAGCTAACTCAGGTTTGTTACCAATTCAGGTAACACTTTACAGCACTTTGTTTGTTCATTTAATTTCACCCCCCCTCTCCCTCACGGCTCACACACACACGCGCGCGCACACACACACACACGCACGCACGTTAATGCTCACTTAGCATTGGTAGCTAACTCACCTGCAGAATGAAAACAAACCCACCAGTTTGTTATTATGAAGATAACTTCTCTTTCAAGCTGTCACACAGTGTTGTGACTGAGCAGTTTTCACTTCCTAACACGCCAGACTACTCCACTTCATGGAGTGCAAAGTTACATTATAAGTTGTTTATATTTTTCACTCTGTTTAACAAACAAGTTTGCAGCCCGTGTGGGTGGGTGTGTGTGTGCCAGGGAGGGGGCGTGGCTACCGGAGGGTTTTAAAGAGCGCGCTTGAAGCCTGGTTAGGGAGTGTCTGCCAATTCACTGGAGCGTCTACTTCAGCCATGTCAGACATACGGCCCCGCCCGCGAGATGATTTAATCCGGCCCCCCACTTGTAGAGCATAAATGTACGAGTCTGTCCAAGAAAAAGTAAGTCTCTAGCACATTCCTGTCAAAAGTTATGTTTTTTTTTAAATAAATATAAACCAAATGCTCAATCCCAGTTATGAGTTTCCCTCCCTAACTAGTCTGATTTGCTGTCAGCTGTGCTCCAATGAATGGACTCGACGCATGCATAAAACCAAGGGTTGTGTATACATTTACACATTTCTGCTGAGACAGTATTTGAAATTTAAATATTCTATTTTCAAATGGTTTATTGGTGCTCCATAAATAAAAATAGCATCTCTCATAGCAAATGGCTTCTATAGGCTACAGGTATAATACCAATAATACTACCAATTCACTGGAGCGTCTACTTTCTAGGGCAGTATTTTTCAACCCAGCCTTTTCATGTCAAGGACCCCCAAATTAACCCTAATTAGCCCGCAGACCCCCATTTGAAAAGATATGTCAGGGACCCCCGTAAGAGAAGATTTTTTTTATGGCTCTAGCAGTGATTCTCAACCCGTTTAATTTCAAGGTCCCCCCCCCAGTCTGATATGCATATATACCCCCTTTCTTGGAAAAAATAACACGATTGGAACTATGCACAAAAACGAATATGACAACAGTGCACACTGAATTGCCCTTAAAGCAGCAGTAAACACTGACAAATTGTCCGATATGTGGAAGCTCTACTTGAATTGACCCCCGGCCACATCCCTGCAATAATGTGCAATATGGTCCTTATACAACCGTCTGTAAATATCTGTTGATCCGTTTGTTTAAGAAATCTATCTACCTGTTCAGTCACACGAGATGTTTTTACTATTCTCAAGGAGAGTCGGGTCAATTAACCTCCGGATCAGGGAGGTTAACGGAACCAGAGACAACGTCCCAAACCGAATGTTAACTGCTTTTTGTTTGATAAGGCAAAATAATAGGAGTTGTTCTGAACGCTCCACAGCACACTCTCAAGGCCTTAGCCTGGACCCGTATAGCGTATAGAGAGCGTAGTGTCAAGGAAATGTGGAATGCTTGTACATTTAAGGACGTCATAAACCAAGCCATGAGAAGCTGTTTTCTGTGACCTGTGACATGTGTGGTCTGAAGGTCTCTGATGTCATGTGTACAAGACCCACCCACCCCTGGGGTGGGGGGTAATAATGTATTTAAGCTGAAGCCTGACTGAGATGTGTTGAGTCAGTACGGTGTTCCATTGTAAACGCTTCACTGCTGTCTCCGTATTCGAATACATTCTATTCCAATACTCTGAAACTCTGAATTGTGTCTGTCTCATTATTGATGTTTCAACTATGTTAAGTGCTCACCGGCAGATTTCTATAACATGTTGGAGGTTCCACCGAGATAAAGGTGCTATGCTGCGGGGGTGTTGGCCTACAGGAGGGGAGAGTGGAGTGGCTACTGCTGTCTGTTGCTGTTGGCCAAACTTCGCGCCGTGAGTACATGGAATCTGTTTGGTGTTTGTGCTGAGTTGAGCTATTCGGAATTTTGGTGTATTAGTGATGATTTGGTTGTGATCACAATAGGCATTTTTAGAGATGACCTATATTTAAAGAGGGAAACTGTGAAGTTTTGCCTTTCATGTGTGCATATGAGAGACTGAGGAACAGTGTTTGGTTGGTTGAATGACTTAAAAATCTTGATGAAATAGTGAGCCTATAACAGTTTAATCTGTTAACTACATCATATAATTATTTTATGTGTGTGGGGTCAAAGTATTCTTGATAAAGTAGTCTATTCAATGAATCGTTCATTACGTTGCCTGCTGTCTAAAGAGGGGGACGAAGAAGTCTTGCCTAGGATATCCTGTTGTGTATGAAGCAACGAAAAAGCTAGCTGTGTGTGTGTTTGTCCTACGTGTAGTGTATGTCTGTGAGTGTTTGGCCTATGGGAGACAAATTGTCTTGCCTAAATTCGTAGCTACTAAGAAGGGAGGTTATAATCCTCGCCTTATGGGTCCCGTTGCTAGCAAGAGCATAAAATAATTTTGAAGCGCTATGTGTGGATGTGAATGTCATGACAAACTGATGAGTGCGAATGAATGGTCTGCCTGAGTGTATGTGTGTGTAAAAGAGAGAGGCAGACAGGATGAGAAGAAAAGGAGTGTGAGAGGTCATTGTGAAAGGTGATGTTAAATAGTTAACAGCCTGGAGCCTAAAGTGAAGGTAGATATAGAAATAATACTCAATGTAACTGGATAGAGTTATGCTAAAAAACATACTGTATGTCTGAAGAGTGATCAGATCTAATGGTGCGAGATGTTTATAGGCAGATAGCTGTGGAAGGAGCAGAAATCTACAGATTTCTATTCGTAACACATGTAGTGGGCATTGTTCTTTTAATAGTTAAATGCATTGTGGACGAGCTGTGTCAGAACGTGGAGCTAAGAAGTAATTTAGGTATAATAGTGACCATACGATAGCCTTGTCTATTGACTTCACTATATAATTTATAGTGTGGGGTTAAGCCTTTATGAAAAATGGTAGCTATGATCGCTGTTGTTAAAATAGTGTATTGCCTCATTCTGATCAGCTCATGGTCTAACATTGTTTTTGTTAATTGGGTAAATTGCATGTAAGTTCCCCAAGCAGTAATATGGAGCAAATATTCTCACCTGACGTAGTTTAAAATATAAATCTAAAAAGGCCATGCCCTGATTAATGTTAGTTAGTTAGTTAAGAGCCGAATGCAATTATAGGAGGCTATCTCTGGATTGAGAGCGTCTGCTTAATAGTATATTGGACAGTGTGTCAGTTAGTGTAGTAAGATATACGCACGAGGCAATTGGTTGTTTAAATTGTAGACAGATCGAGAAAAGCAGAATATAAACTGGTTTACGATAAAACTGAATGGAAAATATTACAGAAGTGGTAGAGAAGGCCCGGATCATATTCTCTTTTAAGGAGATTATTAGGACAGTAAATAGTGAATTACAATTTGAGATGATGAGTTTGATATAGTGATAAGACAAGAGTTTTAAAAATAGCAGTTCTACAAGCATTTTGTTGAAATGTAGTCAGATTAGTAATGAAGAGGTAAGAATTAGTGTTGCTAGCCTGGGGTCATGCTGTTTTGTGAGATAATTACCCCTTGCAACTAGTTTACTGTCTATTGCTCCTCTGTGTGACATGGCTCATGTTACAGGCAGGAGAGGAGGAAAGTGAACCGCAGGGTAAAACCCATCCGTAGACAGGAATTGACCAATGCTAGTTGTGTAAGAATGTAAAGGCTAAAGGGTTACTTCCAAAGATAGTTACTTTGTAACTGTCATTTGTTATTTGTAATGTTAAATATGAATAACCCGAGAGGTTTACCAGTGAGATTATAGGGAGTAAGTAGCCTTGGCGAGCCATGAGGCTCATAGGGCAGGATCCTATCTCCTGTTTCTGTAGTGTGAGGCAGCTTGATGTAGAAGTACACCCCTGGACTTAGTAGTATAGTATAGATGACGCTAGTACGTATGTCGCAGGGACATACCCCCAATCTAACCCTTGATGCTGAGTGTCAAGCAGGGAGGCACTGGGTCCCATTTTTAGTCTTTGGTATGACCCGGCCAGGTATTGAGCCCCGACCTCCCAGTCTTAGGGCGGACACACTAACCACAAGGCCACGAGCTGGAGATTATAAGGAGCATGACCGTAAAAGTGTGCGCCAAGGCCCCACCTATAGAGTAAGGGAAAAGGTAGTTTTGTGGTATTTGAGCCAGAGACCTGATCATGTAGATGTAGATGTGTGAATTCCTTAACAGATTTGGAAAAAGGTTGTCAGTTGTTGATACAGTATGTTTGTGACGCAGAGACAATAAATAGTGGTATATGTACTGTATGTGCATGTAAAAGAGATTGCATTTATCGAGGATGCCATGTTAGCTTTAGGCCTGACGCAGGCTAACAACTAGTCACTGATTGGCAAATAAGAATATTGTGACGATGATTGATTTAGGTGACATCTTCTGCAAAGATCTAAGGAAATTCAGAGAAAACTGGAATGCAATTTACAAATTAGGCATTTAGCGCTCGATCTTAGAATCTAGAGCGACTTACAGTAGGTAAGAATAAAAAAGTATGGCAATACATCACATAGGCCTACGAATATGATATATTAGAGTAATAGCAGCTATGATTGTAAAAATTTAAAATATAGTTGTTTGCAGTTGTGCAAAACATATGCATCTGTCAAAGTGAACCTATACTCTTGATCTGTTACCTTGAGTGGGGTACAGGGCCAGCTATAGGCTACAAGCTGCATACTGGGTTGATTTTTCCAGGTCACACTGTGGGAAAGTGTGATTGTTGCATTGAACTTTGAGACATTTTGAGACACTGAACTGTACTAAGACTGAGTGATGGGTTGGGCACCCTGTGCAGTTTGAAAAGGATGGGTTCAATGCAAGGCAGAGCTGTTCCTGACTCCTACGACAACATGGAGGATATGTTTCGACATCTGCGACATGGAGAATATGTTTTCGACATCTGATTTTGTGAGACACCTTGGAAACTTGTGGGCGTGTTCTGGACTCCGCGTCATCTACTGATTTTTGTGGCTAGCAGGAACTGTATTTTCTCTCTCTGTAGTGATGGTGAGAGGGTTGGTGAGAATTGACAGATGCATAGACAAAATAGTAAGTAGGGGTGTAAATGATGGCTGCTATGTAACGAAATGGGGTGGTTGGGTCTGGTAAGCTTTAAATGGTTGTGCCCCAGGATATATGACTTTAGTTTGACCAGGGTCTTGACTTGACAAAGCATAGGGAAAACAGCTGGCCTAGTGCTATTAGAATGTTTATGACCTAGTTTACAACATGGTCAAAAAGTAACAAACCTCCCATGTCCTTCTGTAGACAGACGTTTAGTGCAGGTTATTAGATTGTTAGGGCTGAATGTAAATACATACTATGATCAGGTGCTCAGCAGGTCAAATACTACAAAACGAATGTAAATGAGTGGAGTTCAATAGTATATTACTAGATAAGTGATCGATCATTGAATCACTTCAGCATGTGTGTGCAGTGAGATGCTCATTAAATAGGAAGATGGACAGTTAAGATTCTATACAGTCATGTGAGGTGAAGTCTATAGAGATGTAGACAGTGTAAATTCAGTCAATCTCTACAAATTAGATCGGTTAGATGAGTAATTAGGATGTAAGTACAGTGTATTGCAGGCATTCTGTTAAATAACAATTGATTTGAAATAGTATAGTATTTGTAATGATACATGACGGGTTTGATTGAAGCTGTATCATAGATGAGATGAGGTGAGATTCAATTTAATGTCAGTACTGTAAGAGTACAGTACAGCGGAAAGTAGCCCAAACATTTGTTTGGCAAATATGAAATTATGGACTATATCCACGAGAACGCAATACAGTCGTCATTTAAATAAGTAAATAAATGGGGGTAGGAAGAGAAAAGACAACATGACAACAGAGATGTCATTATAACTTTGAGTAACTATTTTCATAGGCAGCATAGGGAAATTGAGCTAGGAAAATAATATTATGTCCCAGGAAAGCAGGGAAATTGAGCTCTCGAGATGCGCGTGCACTAAAAATCAGTGTTCCTGTGTAGTTTTGATTAAACTATTGATGTGAGTATAATTTGTGAACTTTGATGCAGTGCTAATGGGGTATTCACAATAGGACGAAGATATTATTCATAGGGTATTTTTTGGAACGCGGGTTCTGGTGGACATATGGAAAGGTCTGGTACATGACAATCACACAGTGCAGTGGTTTGACTGGATTGGGGAATTTCTACAAAGGCCATAATGCTTTATTGCACTTCCTCTCCTTGTGGAGAGGGGGAAGGCTGCATGGAAGGGTGACTTTCTGTGTAAGTGTCTGGTTGTTTTAGATCTGGGTTAAGGTGTTTATTCGAGGGACGCCTCGGATGAACAAAAGTATTTAGGGTATAATACTACGATTGTGTTGAAATGTTTCCTGTATGAATGTTCTGATCCAGGTTTTCTTTTTAGGTTCAAGGTGGAGGCGGTCCAGATTCATACGTTTGATTTACTAATGAAATGACTAACAGGAATGGAAATTGAAATTGTGCATGTGCGCCGGAAATGGTTATCTTGCTGTGTTTACAGGAGAGAAGTATCATTGGATTTTGGGAATCAAATCTGTGAGTATTACATGGATAAAATATGCATCATCTTGATGTTCTGAAGATATTTTCTGGTTACCATATTTCTATGTGGATAGTATGTTATATTGTAGTTATATGGTTTATTAGTGCTGAACAAGAGACGTAAGAATGTTAGCTGATGTCAGCTGGTAGACAGCTGTAGTTAAGGTGAAAAGAAGGTCGCGCAGACCCCTGAGGACTTCAATTGCACCTCAGTAAAAAGGCTCTGTTTTTGCAGGCTGACTACGTACATAACTCTGAGAGAAAGAGCTTTAGTTAATTGAAACTTACAGGCAGGAAACCAACCGTCTATACAGTAACAGCTGACTGATGTATATACATGTGTCCATGTTGATATAATTGATCATATTCCCGTCATATTACAAAGTATTGAGTCCAACATCAAACATTCGAATTAGTGGTAATGTGACTAGGTAGGGTAGGGGTTTTCACAAATGGTTTGTCAGTATGTTTTTTCCAGCTCCAATAATGAGAAGAGTCGTTTTGGGAAAAAACATGACTTAAATTGCATCCTCTATGACGAAGTGGATCTGGTGACATGGCTAAGTATCAATAATATGTGGGGTGTCATATTTCAGAATCATGCACCCTACAGTATTTGGTGATTGCGGTACAAGGTCCTAAGTTCAGAATTACTGTGCGGAGTCGGGTTAATTGAATAAATGAATTAGATTCATGATTCATGATTAGATTTGATACCGAATGGGTGTAGGCTGGTAAAGTTTATGATGCTAAGATAATACAAGATAATAATGTGCCTGTTAATTATTGTGCCTGTATGCTATTAGGGCTGAACGGGAGAACAATATGGTTGAGTGATGCATTAAGTTCCAGGCCTAAATAGGACTGATACAATTGAAGAAATAGAAAGGGATTTTGTTGTAACTGCTCCTGCGGAAACAGAATGCCCTGTACGCTTATGCCCCGGCTCCGTTTAGTTTAAGTTAGGTTATTGATATGTATTTCCTTTGTGTATAACACTGGTTTCCTTTAGTTTTCAGATATTATGATAATGAGGCGTGGCTAGTCTGCTATCCGCGAACGTCTCCACGCTGGTTTCCTAAATGAGGGATATAAGTGCTGTTGGCACTCTGGACTCATCATGTGCTTCGGAAGAATGATGCTGCGTCGCCTGTGCGGTGACAATTTCCGGTCTTTGGAAAGCTGTGACGTTTGCAGCTGTTCGGTCAAGATGGAGCTTGTGGATGAGATGTGCAATAGCCTAGTGCTTTGTGTTTGAGCCCTGTGCAGGAGCTACAAGACTGCCGGTTTGGATTGCTCTGTGCAGTTTTAACCACGTGACGCCTGCAGCACACTGTCAAGTGTGCAGGTGGACAGTTCTGAGCGGACGGCTTCGCCTTGTTTGTTGTTATAAAACTGTGGTGGCACTGTGTAACGTAGGCCTGAGGGCGGTTGCTCTGATAGACTTAAAGAGAGCCTTGTAGGAATTTTTTTACCTGATATGTGATTTCAGGGTCGTTTCGCCTACTTCTACGTCCGGAGAGTTGTGATATTGGTTTTGAGTTCTTAAATGAATAAATGGGGGAACTGTCAAGGAAATGTGGAATGCTTGTACATTTAAGGACGTCATAAACCAAGCCATGAGAAGCTGTTTTCTGTGACCTGTGACATGTGTGGTCTGAAGGTCTCTGATGTCATGTGTACAAGACCCACCCACCCCTGGGGTGGGGGGTAATAATGTATTTAAGCTGAAGCCTGACTGAGATGTGTTGAGTCAGTACGGTGTTCCATTGTAAACGCTTCACTGCTGTCTCCGTATTCGAATACATTCTATTCCAATACTCTGAAACTCTGAATTGTGTCTGTCTCATTATTGATGTTTCAACTATGTTAAGTGCTCACCGGCAGATTTCTATAACAGTAGTCATGGCAGCAGTTTTGATTTCGTCGACTAAAACGAAGAAACCTGCTCTCACAGCACTACAGATCTGCATTTCTCCACAGGCTGCAGGGGCGGCCGCAGGAGCGCACCCTTGTTCTTTTGGTTGTTTGTTTTGCTTCAATTATTTAATTACTATTATAAAAGTATAAAATAAAATACTTATTTTTGGATTGTCCTCCGGTGTCGTTTCCCCTTTTTCGTTATGGCCCCAGAGCCAGCCATAACATAACACATATCTCTTGATATCTCTAGGAAAATACCTCATTGACTCATAAGGCTACTTATGATTCAACTTATCTAATTATACCACAAACACATATACCAACATAATGCCTATTAATTCATGTTGAAAACAAACGCGACGCACAATTTGTAATCAGAGTGAAGGAAAGTCCATCTTCGCCTCTGATATGGACAAAGGAAACTTCTTCTGTAGGCTGCCTTCCTAATTACCTTGAAAGTTTGCTCAGCTGCACGGATCAATAAGTTCACCGCTGTTTTTCGCTGTCATCATCATCTCTCCCCCCTCCAAACTCTGAAACATCAGAGATGGGAATACAAGAGAAAGGGCCTGAAAGGGCATAGCGTAACTTCATCACAGACCCCATGTCTGCGAAGGCACTCAGCTTGTACGTAGCTATCAACACAAATTCTATTGTTACACAAATTGCCACAGGAACAGACAGCAAACCGTAATCAAACCAGCAGGTGGGCCTTGAATATCAGTAGAAACAAAGGCAGGCCTTGGAGACGAACTGACTTGCATAATTAAAGCCAGCCAGCTAGTCGTCAGACCTACTGAATAAACATTTGAGTACATTATTTTGTTCACGAACATGAAATATTGTAGAATTATGGAATTCCAGATTCCACACTAACCGTGATAACACAGCTTGTTCTGTCTGTATAGCAGAAGAAACAATGACAGGCGTGTGGAGGCATGGCCTGTACCCAGGCGCTGGGTGCATGCCACGTCATCTAAAGGCCCAAGACCTTGAAATAGGGTCTTGTGAGTGTATAAAAAGTTTTCTGTCTAGATTATTGTAATACCA
Organism: Protomyctophum bolini; assembly: GCF_963924005.1. NCBI lineage: Eukaryota > Metazoa > Chordata > Actinopteri > Myctophiformes > Myctophidae > Protomyctophum > Protomyctophum bolini. Next base: position 5,202,236 of record NC_137870.1, on the reverse strand, counting down.
ACTTGTGCCAAACGGGGGCGAGTGACACTTCTGTGAGTAACTTGTATAGCACCTATAAGGCACTATAGAAAAATCTGGACTAGTTATTGTGTATAGGTTCGACTGCTGGAGCTATGGGGAGTGCTTAAATGAGACTCAGACACAAGGAGGTTAAATGTTAAATGATTGCCGGCAGTTATATTGAAAAAACAATTAACATACAAACATACAATATGGAAAATAAAGAAATAAATTGGTACCAACTCTTGAATAGCAATTGCTTGGCCACTTTCAATTCTCACAGTTCACTGTGTCTTTCTAATTTGGGTGCACCCTTCTAACTTGAATCCTCAGTTATCTCCTTTAAACCTTCAACTCAAGTTGTTTCTTTCCAGTTCAATCAAACAATCAAAATAGGACAATACAATCTACAAATATCCACCTGTTCAATACGTAATGAATTGACCACTGTTCTCCCAATTAATGAACAAGGTAAGGTATATGCAAAATCAGTATACGTGTTATGGTTCAGAGTTCCAAGGATAAACCATCCAGGTATGTATCAGTGTACAGTATGTGTCAAAGTTCCATGGTTTCTTAAACTGTAAGAATCAGAGTTCCAATTCCAGGGGAATGTATGTGCATGCGTGTGCGCGGAGGGAGAGTCTGCAGATTAGGCCTACCTAAGTGCAGTAGTCTGTCCAGTGGTCACCAGCGTATGGGGGAATACTCGCTGTCGCTCAATCTCTAGATCCTGGTGGGAAGCTCGCCATCTATTGGAATGGTCAACTGGAAAACGATCCAATCCAACAAAAAAACCTGACCGATTCTGCGTGAAACAGGCTGGGCACAAACAATGCAATGGCTGCCCCAGTGAATCCACAATGGTTTCTTGCTTTGCTGTGGTTTGTGCTCATAAAACTCTTCTAGTATCACACTTTTTCTCTCTCTGTTCTGTGCTCTTCTCATGTGCTGTGCATTGCTGTTTGGCTGTCTTTCTGTCTCTAACCTCAACAGCTGAACTGACTCAGTTCAATTGGGCTTGATTAGTGCAGCACTGCAGGTATATGGTAATCACTGCTTCAACAGGTTGCTGTGTGGCTGGAACAGCATATCAGCCAGGCCTAAACTGACTGCTGATTGGTGGAACCACATGTCACTCTGTCTCTGATATCTAGTGATTTTTAGATAGCTTAACAAATCTCTGCACCACTCAGTGGTTAGGTTTTAGACAGGGTCACTAAACATAGTAACTTTAGATTTAGTTCTTAGGCAAAAGCACACATATAAGGCAACTGTACTGTAGCTTGTCTCTATATGTTAGGGTTATACTGTAATCCACTAAATCATGTGTGTTACATCAGCATCAGAGATGCTCTCCAAATGCGTATTCTGAGCAAATTATCTGATAAAAATAACCATCCAACATGAAAACCTCCAGTCCGTTCCACGCAGACACGACTCTAATGACATCTGCATTATTTTCCAATCTTTATCCCGTTCAGGACGGGAACCCCTTTTGTTGTTTTAAGCATTATGTTATACTTTAGCTGTCGATAAAAAGCAGATCTACAAGCTCGGGTGCCACGCTACAAGCTTGTAGGTCTGCTATTTTAGAAAAATCGTGAAAATGTGGTGCAAATCTTTGAATACATATTCTTTCAGAGCGAACATTTTTAACTCAAATCTTTGCTTCTGGGACTGGGGGGGTCCCTGGAACAACATATTTTCAGATGGGGGTTGGCGGCCAATTACATATTGGGATCCTTGACCTTGACATGAAATAGTTCATTGAGAACCACTGATATAGAAACATTGTTTTTTTTTCAGAAAACTGTCCTCATAGTCTACTTGCCAGAATGTGGAACCGGACATTTTGAGTACCCTAAAGTTTTATGTTAGAAATGTTGAGTATGGGTCCCCAGCATTTTGAAACTCCCGGATGCTAACTTGTTGGGCAATTTTCATAATTAGCATAATAAATTTTAACAACCTATACAAGGCAAAAATTCCAAAATTGTATTATGCTTTAACTAGCATGTGGTGTGTCAAACTGATTCTGAATCAATTGCAAACATTCATCTTGCACGAAAAACACTCCTTGGGGCTAAATTTGACCATTAGCCCAAATATGCTGACCTCGTCACAATTATTGTGATTTTTTTGCCGAAGGAGTGTTCGTGCAAAACTAATGCTTGCAATGGATTCAGAATCATGAAATCCCCCTAGTTTGACACATCACATGCCACTTGAAGCACGACACTCCCGCCACGTAAAAGCTTCTGACGAAAGGTAAACATGTAAACACGTGTTCCAATGATACTCGAGTGTGTGTACTATCCCCAACGGTATCGTCTGCGAATTGTCCAAAAACGTGACACACTACACGTGATTCAGATTCAGAGACGAAATGTTCTTATAATTCCCCCCCCCCCCCCCCCCCCCCGCACTGAACTGCCTGGACTGCGCAAATGTAAACAGTCCGGACAAAAGAGGTGTTACAAATTCTTCATGGGGGCTGTACAGTACAGAATGGTTGCGATTGTCCAAAAAAAGAGGTGACATTGTTTGTCTTGGCTTTTGTCACAGATGTCACTGTGACATTTTTCACACACCATTTCAAAGAGGAGTTGATGCATTTCAATGACAGGATCCTTGACATTTAAAAGCTTGGGAAACATTATTTATAACCACTCCAAAAAATACAAAAAAAAGATAACTGTCCACAATGCCATTGCCACTGCAGATGGGGCCCTATCTTGCTCCACGCCTTATCCCTAAACTTATTTGACATATTTTACTATTTTTAAAAAGATAATAAAATAGTTCAACTAGCCGATCTACATCGACTAGTTGTGAGCTTGTATTTTGACTATTTGAACTATTAAAATGTTTTACAACATAGTAAGGAAATGGCTGAAAAGCCCAGGGGCCGCTAAACCCCTTATTATGCCTAAACTTCTTTGCCTTTTTTTACTATTTTGAAAAACATTTTTTAATAGCTCAACTAGCCAATCTACATTGACATGTTGTAAGCTTGTAGACTGGCCATTTTAACTATTCAAAAATGTTTTGCAAAATAGTAAAAAAAAAAAAAAAAAAAGTCAAAAAGAAATTTAGGGATAAGGGGTTTAGCGGTGAAGAAAATGGAGCCGTCTCTCATTTCATACGTACAGAAAACATGGCAAGAGCAGACAGGCGCATTTTATGTTATTTCATGCAAGATACTGAATATGTGACAGGTGGCCGACTCAGTCACAAGAAACTATTAAATAAACCCTTTGATTAAAACAACAGAGTAAACGGAACTCTGACACTCATTCAAGGTCAACACAGGTTCGAGTTTAAAACCAGGTCAAAGAGCATAAAATAGGAGGACTGAATACTCAAACAGGATGTTGGGGGGGGGGGGTTACAAAAAGGATAAGGAACTTTATTGCGCTAAAATGGCCATAGAAAAATACAGAGTTATATTAAAAACGCCCTAAGCCTAAAATCCCTATAAAATCCTAGATAACTAACTAAACTCAATTCTAAAAATAAACACTTGACCAAAATAAACGAAACTACTTTAAAATACGGTTCAATTGTGCAACAAAAGCAAGGAGCAGCGGGGACAGTCAAAGAAAGAAAGAAATCTTTCTGAAATTCTTCTACTCTTCTGGTCACTGAAACACAAGAGCACTGGGCACAGTTCATCCGTTTCACACGGTGACATTGTTTGTCTTGGCTTTTGTCACAGACGTGCACCAGCTTTCCCACACCGCATTTCGAAGAGGAGTTGATGCATTTCAATGATGGGATCCTTGACATTTTAAAGCTAACATTATTATTTTATAACCACTCAAAACCACTCAAAGGAGTCTTAAGAGGACTCGAGTATACTACAACACTAGACAAAGAGCCAACAGCACCAGTTAGGCCAGTCAACCTAAGATTTGACCCAAAATAAATTGCAAAAGTAATCATTCAAGATTTTTCATTGTTCATACGTAGCTGCGGGGGTGGTTGGCACATACTGTAGCTGTGCCAGCTGCCAACCAACCACCCCCGCAGTCGGCTCAAAATTCAGAGGCGGGCACCAAAGTTTTCCCCCCTGTACATAGCTGCACTGACACGGAGCAACAATGGCATAAACCAAGAACCATGGTCAGTTCCTGTGTGTGTGTGTGTGTGTGTGTGTGTGTGTGTGTGTGTGTGTGTGTGTATCATGTCATCATTTTGCATTGACCTGAGCAATGCTAAATTAACTCATAGGGGCTGAAACCTAGTTGGTCCAGTCGGTGAAATGACTCCAAGCCGACGAAGACCAGCAAGAGAGGAACATCAGAAGGAGGAATTAGGTATGTAAATATGGAGTACGGTCTTACAAGTCTTTCAAGGATAAACAAGGATGAAAATACTTTTCTTGTAATATTTAACAATACACACCAGTTATTAGTAACATCAATTAGTCAATTAGATTTTCAATTTGTATTGTGTTCAATTCTTAACTATTATTACTTAATTTATTATTATTTATTAATTACTTAAAGGGATATTTCACTTTTAAAAAAAACTTTTGGTCATTTCATCTTCTACTTATAGTCTTATGTGAACACCCCGGGCAGTTTTTAAGTTGCTTGATTCAGTATTTAGATATTTGATATTAATTTTAGTGTTTTGAAAGTGAAATATCCCTTTAATAACTATATAAAATGTGTAAACAAACAACTATATGCATCACTCATCTGTGTTACAGAAGCACACTCTACAAGGCTCTGGCTGGACCCCTCCCTGACCTCTCTGTGCGCAAGGTGGAAGATCCCCTTGTCCAAGCCCTTAGTCTGCAGCATGGGGATGTCTGCAGACCAACCCATGGTTGACTCCCGCTTTGGACCTGTACAGCCTGGAAGTGTCCTCTCCTATAGACAGCCTCCAGTTCAATCAAGCCACATCACACATATCATGAAGATGCTCCACCATCCCCTCCACCCAATCCCCCTGGATGAGTACACACTTGACCAGACCCTGCAAGGCTGTGACTTTGTCCTAAGTGAACATGATGAGTTTCACATGAAGGGCTCCATTTTTGTCTCAGACTTTACCCGCAGCGCGGCCCGCAATTCAGTCGCTGCCCGGAAATTACGAATATAGGAGCTTTCTCTGTCCCTTAATGGTATTTTTGCCAACACCGGTATTTGCGCCTAGAGGTGTGGTCATGGCCGTGTTGGCACGCTTTCCCCATAATTGCTATTTTGCAGCAGTGACACTTCAATGTCTCTTCAAGACACCTTTCACACGGCACAGAACATTGAGGCAGCAACAACAGAGCAGCTAGAGTGGGAGTTCTGAGTGGAAGTCGCTTCGCAAGTCAAGACTGACCTCGTCCAGGTATGGCTTCAACTATTGATCATTTCTTATAACATACCGAAGACTTTTCCAATAGTATATTGCACTGCAGAGCTCAAGAACCTGATGTTGGATAGGAATTTGTGGAGGGCAGCGATCCAGGAATCCCGAGTTGGTGTTGGCTAGACCTCACTCTCGCAGCAATAACTAGTATAATTATTCAAGAAGCACATTTTAATATAATATAATTTGATTGTGTGTGCGTGTGTATAGAGATACAGGCCACAGTGGCTCAATTTTAGAGTGACCGGAGGGGCACTGGTAGAGTTTAAGTACCCCAATGTGCCAAGTTTTGTGGACTGTAAATAAATGAGCATGAAATATGGCTCTCTATATGCAGAGATTTCTAGGAAGGGCATAGATCATGGGCTCAGCAACATTTTTGTCATGAAGTTGTCATGTTGATGTTTGCCATTATCAGCATTAAGTAGAACCCATTAAGACCTGAGTCCGATTCAGTAGAGGCCTGTTTTCTGACCAATACAATTACACCACGGACCCCCATCGCAAAATACTTTGTTCCAGGGAGACACCTGCAGAAGCAAAGATTTTAGTTAAAAATGTTCGCCACACACATAGCGTGGTGCGAAGTGAAGCGCATGAAAAGTACTCATTGCAGAATGTCCCACTTCACAAGTTCAAAATGTGTACAAAGTCTATTGAAAATAGCAGATCTACAAGCTCACAATGTGTCGCGTTGCGACGCATTGTGAGCTTGTAGATTGGCTATTTTCAAATGGCCAAAATGTATAGGGTTGAAGTGGTTAATGTATGTTTTCTAATCAAAATCGCCAAAGTAACTAGTAACTAAAGTTTTCAAATAATTGTAGTGGAGTAAAAGTAAAAATGTTGACTGAGATGTAGTGGAGTAGAAGCAAAAGTACTGGAAATTGGAAATAGTGTACTTAAGTGTACTTAAGTACAGTACTTAAGTAAAAGTACTTAGTTACTTTCCACCACTGTATTTAAGTAATACTATTTGGCATCAAAGTATACAGTTCAAGTAAATGTGGTCTTACGAATGGCCTATTTCGGCATTTAAAATGGCATATCTCCACAGGTGACACATGTCAGTGTCACACATCATACCTATAACATTAATCTGAACAGACAAATAAATGTTTATTTCCCCTAAAATTCAATTTCTGAACAACCACTGATTGGGTTTCAGCCATTATTTTAGGAAGGTGGTGACATTTAAACTGCCACCTTCCATGTCAAACAAATACTGAAAATGTCTAAAGAGAAAATGTCTGCAATTTAAATGCAGACCTTGAACTCTGCATCACTTCCATGGCCCCCCCTAGTGTTGACATTATTAATGTGCATCAAAATAATGCTTTGACGTGCACAGAAAAACATGACTTCAGTGGATATCATGCAAGAGTGGCACAGTATAATAATGGAGCATATTAGATTGGATGCCATGAGCTGTACACAACAGCTTTGTTTCCATACAGAAATTGGCTATACAATTCAACCGATTATGAACTAGAGACCACCAACTTGACAAAGAATTAACCTGGGGACCACCGTTGTGTTAGGAGAGGGGATATGGGCGTGGTGTGGGGGGAATTAACCTTCCATATTAAACTCATGATATTGTCCACCAAAATACATTTTAGTCGACTAAATCAACTGTAGATTTAGTCGACTAAAATCTCGTGACATTTAGTCGACTTAAAACTAGACTAACACTATCACATTTCAGGTGACTAAAATGTGACTAAAACTAAATGAAAACTATTCAAAAGACTATGACTAAAACTAAAATCAAAATTTGCTGCCAAAAACAACACTGCACATCCCACTGGGAGGAGACCCCCCCCCCCCAAATCTGGGCACACTGTTGGAATTAATTAATACTCATGTTTCAATTTCCTAAAAAAATATAAATATTAAATCATGTGTCTTAGAGATCGACAGGTGAAATGTCAGGCTGCTACAAGACACTTCATCACATCACACTCCCAAATGTATAGACTAAAAATCACACCTTCTTTCAATGTCTGTGTTTACACAATGTCTGTGTTTACACGATGTCTGTGTTTACACAATGTCTGTGTTTACACAATGTCTGTGTTTACACAATGTCTGTGTTTACACAATGTCTGTGTTTACACAATGTCTGTGTTTACACAAATGTCTGTGTTTACATAATGTCTGGGTTTACACAATGTCTGTGTTTACACAGACACTCAAAGCTGGCCATCCATTTTCAATGGATATTCAATGTTTGTGTTCACACAATCATGTGTGTTTTTACTGTTTACACAAACCCTCAAAGCTGGACATGGGAGCACTGCTCAACAACCATATAAACAACAACAAGCACACTCTCCCAGACAGCCTACTATAGTATTGAAGTAGTAGTGTTGAGTATTGAAGACTGCAGAGTGTAACAACAGCTAGTTTCTTTCAACTCACTTCCAATTTACAAATTAGCAAGACAGCAAGCAGCAGACAACATGGATAGCACCCCATAGCATAGCAGCAGACAACATGGTTATCACCCCATAGCATAGCAGCAGACAACATGGGCACAATCAATGAAAATCCATTCAGCAAAAATTACAATTCAATTCTGACCTTTGATGTCTTCAAACATGTAGTAATCCATAATCAAGGAAGTCCTCAGGATACCACTGTTGTAGGCCTACAGTAGGCTAGCTCCTCTAGGGACTGTTGTAGGCCTACAGGCCTACAGACTTCCTTTTCCTTTTCTTCTTTCTTTCTCAAAAACTTTGCAACAGACGTTTGTCATTGTGAGGCTAACATTTAGGCTACTCTCAGAGAGGCTTCTCGTTTATATTTAATCATAAACAAAGAGTTTCTGGGGTGAAGAAAAACAAATCTGCCACATTCTAGAAACAAGCACATGGTGACAGGCCTCAGGCAGGCATGAGGCAATCTATGCAGGTACAGATGGACAAACCAGGGAGTGCCAGTGGCTACAGATCCAAATAGGAAAAGATGAATAATAATACTACCATATTTTGCTAAATTGAATGCAGTGATTACATTCACATTATGTCATGCAATGCAATGTAATGCAATTATACTGACATCATAAATTATATCGGAAATACCTGGGCCTGGTATACTTGGTTCATAGAGTTAATATACCAGTAACTATAATTAAAGGCATTTGAAAATAATTTGAAATTAAATAAAAAAATTAACTTTTCTGTATTTCAATTCAAAAGTAGCAAAAAATAATTCATGTTATTAATTAAAATATAGCAAAAAATAGCTGATCTACAAGCTGATCTACATTTGTATGTCTCTAAATGTTTTGATGAATTGAACAAGGTGGACCCTGTTGGAAACAAGTGTAATCAATGCTTTATTGGGTCGTCCACTCACAGTTAACAGGACTCTTTGTATTGAGTTGTGCTTCAAATGTACTGTCATTCTGCTGTTAACTGTTAATAAATATTTCAATCAATCAATCAACCCAGCATTGCAACTTATGTAGGGGCAAGCAGGCATGACATTGATTGATTGTTGGCACATTTTCTTATATTGGTGACTCAACCAGGCAATCCGGAAGCTTCCCTTGAGATTCTAACTCCCTTTTCTGTGTACGTTTTTGATGTCCGCCTTCCCATCCCAGTTACTGACAACATTGACACGCGTTAATGTGTCAATGCTGTCAGGAAGGCGGACATCAAAAACGTACACAGAAAAGGGAGTTAGAATCTCGGTAGAGGTCATCATAAATCAAGTGATAATTTACTGCATTATTTCTCAACTAGTGGTCGAGTATAAATCTTAATTTGCCTACATAAGACTTTCCTATAAATGCATGGTCAGGGACCACCCGTTGAAAACCCATGGGGTAGAGCCGTTTTTTGTTCAAACTGTCTAAAATGTGTAGGATTTGATTTTGAGTATTATTTTTAAAACGAGAATACAAATGGGTAAACGATTAATCATGATCTAACCGATTATTTAATTAGTTGCCAATCAATTTAGCCATTAGGCAACTAATTTCTGGAGTTTTTTTTGCAATGAATTATGGGTGTTTATCCACTTAACCATAGTTTTTCCAGTGCTAATTGTAACCATGTAACAGTACATGGAGTGAGCCATCTCTCTTCCGTTACAATCTGCTGATTACACATGCAAAGCAAAATATGACACAAAACAATGCAATCCACGCAGAGTTTATGCTTCCCATCTGAGACACTGGGATATCAGAGTGGAAGAGTTTGTTCCAACCACGTAGAGTCTGTGGGGGCTATGGGGCTATAGCCCCCATGAAGAATTAAATAGCCCCTTTTAGCCCCCATGAACATTTTCGTGGACATTTTATATTAACATTAGTTACATTACAGATTTTCTGACTCTGTCACAGACTGCATACTATGTTACATTCCGAAAATGTGAACCTCTCCACTGGCTGTTCAGAGGTGTTAAAATGGGTTGGGTGCGGCCACCAAGTACTCAAATGCTAATCAGGTTTCTTTTGTTTTCACCTAGCCAGGTATGTATAAATATGCCTACAGTACAGTGTCAGTGTGATGCTTACTTCATTCACAATGAAACCACCACCAGCTAAGAAGGGTCGCTTCGTCCAGACAGAGGAAGCTACAGTTCTCCAGTGATGCCAGCCTGTCGCCGCTTAAACCTGCCGAAGAAGCTACTATTCCAACGGCACTTTTATCGGGCCGTCGCCGTGTTCTGTCCTTGCCGGGCTCACCGCGCCGTTATATTAATTTTCCAATGTAAATTTCACCCAGATTGGACTCGGTTCAGCGGCCGCATGCTGCTGTCCGCCCCACACACACACACACACCGACAGTCAGAGAACTGACTCACTAAACAACACTAAACAACGTTGGATTCGTACAGTGCAGAATGCAGATAAGTGTAGGCCTATGTTCTTATTATAATTGTGAGTTTGTTTTTTAACATGCACCGCGAGTCCACGGGAGCCGATCTACAAGCTCACAACGCGTTGCACTGCGAGTAGCCTAGAGAAGGCTGTCAAGTGAGCAGCGCAATCGCGCATGCTATAGAAATATCCTAATAAATAAATAAAAAGGTGTCGCTTGCAGGGGCAGTTTCCTTATGGGACTTGCCTCTAGAATGCATGCATAGGCATGCAAGTGCACTCGGCATTTATATATCATATAGACTAGTACGAAGTATAATTAAATGATCACAGGCATTCTAGGTCTAGGTCGGGACACATGAAATCCGCGTAAATGCCTTTAAGTTTCCGCTAGCTTCACGTCATTATATCAGCGTAAACGAGAGAAAACATCAACTTATTTTTTTTCACCGCTGGGGGGGGGGGGGGGGGGGGGCGGGGCTGGGGGGGGAGGCGGGGCTGCGGATAGCCCCCATGAGGATCATCAGAACTATTCGGGTCTGGTTTGTTCAATTAAATTCTACCAATTAGTCTTTCTGCGTGGACTCTACATGTGCGCAATCTCCTGTGTTTTCTTCACCTGTTCCGCTGGCATCTGGCTCTGTTTTGAGAGGAAGGGTGGACGATACATGTCTTCTATCAGAAATCTGTCAGTATAGGCGTTGGAGTTAACTCTGGTTATAAAACACAACTCCACATCTCAGTGGCATTCATTCACAGATCAAGTTACCCAAACGGAATAATTTAAAACAAAGCTAAAGGTTTAAGTTCAACATGTAGTTACCTTCTTGCTACAGCCAGACGGTGTGTAACTTCTTTCTATAGACAGACCAAACACACACGAGGAAGAATACATCAAAATGCTGATTCCACACACCTTTATAGGTGTGTGTGTGTGTGTGTGTGTGTGTGTGTGTGTGTGTGTTTGTTGCTGATTGGCTGATTGGCTGCAGGCCCATCACACACACACACACACACACACACACACACACACACACACACACACACACACACACACACACACACACACAGAGAAAGAGAGATGGGCAAAATACATTGAAAATTAATTTGATACAAAATACAGATACTGGGTCAAAAATATTATCTACATACACAATATAAAAACTGGTCTGAGAAATGTATTTGAGATACAAATACATATTTTGTATTTTGAAAATACATGAAAATACATTTTCATGGAAATGTATATAGCCTAATAAGTAAATTCATAATTGATTGCCAAATATTAAATTAATGACCTGTCAGAATGAATGAATACATTGAAGATTATTAAGAATGATACACTTTATATTTTAAGCAAATCAAATAGGACCCACAAAGGAATGGTAACTCATAGATTACCAAACACTCCCATCTAGTGGTGAAAAACAGTTTGGACCTGTTACTATAGGATTATCCATTGTAAGAAACAGTGTGTTAGATTGAAAGAAGATGTGGTAATATATTTTAACTGGCTGTTATGTTGTGTTTTTTGTGACTGATCCAAAACAGGCTCCAAACAGTAGAACAAACACATAACATATGTTGGTTGTTAGGTGTGCGTGTGCCCTGTTTTGTTCACTTCCATGTGTCCTGGTGTCCACATGTTCTGCCTGTCAGTCACATGCCCAGCTCTAAAGCCTCCCTCCACCTTAAGTTCCACTACTTTACTAATATTTAAATATTGTCCTGTTGTAAGCTTGCCTTAGAGCTTGCGATATCCAATAATCATGTTTAGATTAATACATACCTTTTATCTCTGGGGAAATGTCCACAAATAATGATTTAGTTGCAAGTTTGCAACTTGGAGATGTGACTGGGTAAGTCTCAACTCTGCATCAACTCAAGGCTACTCAATTGTGGTTCAATTTGAGTGTAAGCCATTCAGAAGGCAGAATAGAAGTGACATCACACATTGTGTTGTCTGTGTGGGTGCGTGTGTTTTGCCTCTACAGTTAGATACAAAATACATCTCATTTCTTCCATCCCAGCAAAATACAAATGACAAAATACAAAAAGCACGTATTTCAAATACATGTATTTAAAATACTGCCCATCTCTGCACACACACACACACACACACACACACACACACACACACACACACACACACACACACACACACACACACACACACTCCTCCTTGGTAGTCCATCGTTGTCGAAGGTGACGTAGCTTCCTTGTGCTGTGGGTTTGGCAGTGCAGGTCATCGTTGCTGCACTGCCCTGTAGACTTAGATGGTGGTTTTTTAAACACACGGATACATAGGAGGCTTTGTTGATACGGGCCTGGATGTCATCATCAATCAATTTGGCAGGAGTGTGTCAGTCTGCTGCCGAGGTAGCTGAACTGCTGGACGACCTTGAGGGGAGTGCTGCTGATGTACTGTATAGAGCACGGGGGGTGGAGATCTCTCTTTGCGTCATGACTTCTGTTTTGTGGATGTTGATCACAAGACCTAATGAGTGGTACACAGAGGACATGGTGTCCAGGGCATGTTGCATAGCAGCTGGGCTGTGGGCCAGGAGAGCACAGTCATCTGCATACTGTAGCTAGTGGATGTTGTTGACCAGGTTCTTATGTGAAAGTATACAATTGCTGGTCCTCAGTTTGTGGGTTTTCTTATACTCAGTCAGTGTGTTCCATGAAATGAATGTCAAATGAAAAGGGTTGAAAACCACTGGTTTAAAAGGACCCTATTTTTTGACAGTGCTAAACCCCTTATCCCTAAACGTCTTTGCCTTTTCCTATATTTATAGCTATTAGATTTCTGTCCCAACACAAACCGTAAATGCCATTGACAATGAATGGAGAATTTACGTCATCCTTGTCTGAGCAAATCGACATGTTGCGGCATGATGATGTACGATGATAAGAGCGCCTCTCACTTCACACGGGTGTGTGTGTTTTTTTTTAAATTAATATATATTAATATTGTTCAACTAGCTGTTCTACATCAACACTTGAGCTTGTAGATCGGCTATTTGAACTATTCAACAATGTCTTTCAAAATTGTAAAAAGGGCAAAGAAGTTTAGGGATAAGAGTCAGGCACTGACGCAAATAGGGACCATAACATGAAAGTAAAGGTTACATGTTGTAAAGTGTAAAATAATGTAACTGTTGTCTTGCGTTTTCCCCCACCCCCAGCCCAGTCCAGCAGCAGGCTCGCATCTTTCTCTCAGAGATGGCTATCGCCCACGTGGCCACGGAGTACGTGTTCAGCGACTTCCTGCTGAAGGAGCCCAACCAGAAGCGCTACCGTAACGTGCGCACGGAGCTGGCCGTGGACATGATGGTGACGTGCGTGGCTGTGGGCCTTCCTCTGCTCCTCATCTCTCTGGCCTTCGCTCAGGAGGTGTCAGTGGGTGAGTTAGAGGTGTTTGTGAGTGGGTGTTTGGTTATTTTCACACTCCGCCCTCAGTCAGATGTCTGTGTGTGTAAAGCCAACTCCACACAGCGGAGATTCCTTCACGTTTTTACCTTCGGGACGGATTTCTGCCATCTCTTGATTGTCGGCAGGATGTCGATAGATGGTCTTGACGTTATCGACAAGGATCGTGAGAAACATGTTTGGTCGTTCACAGATGGATTTATCCAGTCGAGGAGAGGGGTGGGGGTTAAAGGCTCTGTAGACTCAGAGCACCTCGACATTGGTTGTTTAGCTTGTCAATCAAAGAGACGGAAGTGCAGAGCTAGAGGGGGGTTTGTTATTGTCTGTACTCTGTTGTTATGGTTGCTATAACTTGCTACAGCTATGAGCCTTCGAGAAGTGATGGGGTTATCACGGTAATAATACTAAATGACTGCTTATAAAAAGCCCAACTATGCTGTTATCATGCAAAGGTTGGACAAATGATCCATGCATGTGTGCGTTTTGTACATAAATAGACTTATAGGTTAGCTATTCACCTATAGCCAATAATGATATATGAGCAGTTCTATCTTTAGTTTAGTTTGACAGATTTACAAATGTTGAACCGAGTCCGTATAAATGGAGTTTTTCTCCATGTCATGACATGCCATATCATACCATCTGTTCGCTGTGTTCATTATTTATGAATTCACTATATCCTTCACCTACTTCACAAGGCAATAAAAGCAAAGCATCAAATCAATATAGACATCCATTCATGTTCATTTAAAGCTGCTATATGAATGAATGAATGACATTTTTATTTTCGTGTCATGCCACTTTGGCCCAGCCCATATGGGATTATATGACACATTTCACAGAATACAACACTTCCTGTTCATACATATTTGTAAATTATTCGAACAAACAAACAAAGAAAACAAAACAAAACAAAGAAAATTAAATAAAACGAAATGAATACAATCATAACAAGGCCATTTTACATGTAAATGGCCCTCCTCCTCAATGACCAGGCCTTCTCAAGGAATGAGGCAAATGAAAAAGTGTACTTTTGAAACAGGCACTTCAGTCTCTCGAAGTCCTCCAACCATATTACAAATGCATGGTTTGGGTCTATCTTATTAAAAAGTCTCTCCCTAATGGAGTTGTAGAATGGACAGTAAAAAACAAAATGCATTTCATTTTCGATTTGCTTTAGATCACACAGACTACATAGTCTATCCTCCTCCACCGTGCCTACATATCTACCTGTCTCAATATGCAGACCAAGTATGCCAGCTCTAATTTGGGCACACAAGGATCGTTTTTTCTTTGACATATTATACTGTACATAGTTTTCTGTCTCGTAGACCTGTTCTATCTCACAGTATGTGCGGAGCTTTGGTTTACACCATATATCCAGCGCCCATCTATCCTTTACACACCCTGAAAAATAATTGATTGTATTACCTTAACCTCTACTTGTTGTTTACAGTACAGGCATAGAGCATACATTCTGTCAACAACTACCACTCGCTTGCCGGCTTCCTAGTGACGTCATCGTCCCTCTTAAAGCGGTACACTACAGACATGAAAATGAATGACATAATAGATACATTGTTTTTTCAGAAAACTGTCAGGATTTAGAAGGCATTTGTAGAATCGTCCTTGCAGGTCTAAATGGGTTAAACGATCAAACTGCAGAGCAGAAGCGTCAGAGGTAAGATGCTCAGGAGGTGTGTGCTCAGCAGAGGGACGGTGCTGCCGGCGATAAGGGAGGGCCTCGGGGGCCCCGCGAGCTGGGGGTTCAACGACAGCAGGGGGTTATTAGGGGCAATCACGGAGACGTTGGCGTTGCAGAAGTCCGCGTTGCTGCAGCAATTAGGTCCGGATATGAACGTGGACAGCGTGATCAGAGGGCTGAAGAACGCCAGGTGGAGGTTCTTACCCTCGCACCATGACGGGGAGGCGCAGCCAAAAGCCCGCTGGATCCTCCCATCCGGCACTATCACTACAGATTATTACACACACACACACACACGCGCGCGCACACACGCACGCACACACGCACGCACACACAAAAAAACATTTGGCACATTTTTTTAATGCAAACTTTGACTTGTAACGGAGCATTTCTACATTGCAGTATTGATACTTTACATTTATTTATTTTTTGTCAGTCTGCAAAACTGTTAGGACTGACCTGTTGAGTTTACACACTGCGTCCTCCGTCCTCTGCAGGTGTTTATTCTGTGACATATGAGGTCAAAAGGTGAAAGGCAGGTGAAGCACTTCAAACCGTTTATTTGAAGCCCAAACGGGATCTTAGGAGCTGAAATGAAACGGCAAAATAAATTTAAATTAAATCCCAATTTGGTCAAACAAAATATAATGATTAAAAGGCTAAGATGAACATGAATTAAAAGTGGACCTACTTTTAGTACAATTTACTGATCACAATTGAAAACATTGGTATGAAGAATGATGAATTACACAACATTGTGGTAAGGATTTGACGTACCGTCAAAGAACATAAAGTTACAGGACGAGGTGTTGCAACAGAGCCCTGTTAACTGGCCGTTTCCTGGACCCATGTTTGTGTGAAGAGGCGCGAATGGAATGTTCATTGTATTGTTCCCGCACCTGTTGATGGGAATACACTGCCTGATGATGATCCTCGGACCCACCGTCGCTACAGAAAAAATAAAACCACAAAATACTTATCTTGGAAGGAAACATCAGCAATCGTATATCTTTTGAAGCAAATAAGTAGCAGAAAGAAAGAAAGTTGTACGTTACACTCAATTACGCCCGAAAAGCAGACGTCATCATCGTTGGTGCAGTTCATTAGCACCGTGACGGCGCATTGAGCGTCTGAGAAATCTTCGCACGTATGACACTGCAGGTCTGTGACAGCTTCAGCTGAATTAAGGAAAATATAGAGATTCATTATACCGGTGGTTCCCAAACCTTTTCATGTTAAGTCTCAGTCTACTCTTCGTCTTTTGAATAACACACCATTTAGTTTTATAAACCTATTTTAGTCATCTGAAATTGCAATGTTTAGTTTCATTCTAGTCTTAGTCAGCTAAATATCAAAATTAAGATTTTAATATTTAGTCGACTAAGACTAGAATATTAAGACTAGTGTTAATTTTGACACTGACACTGTTCATTTCGACAGAAATGATTTAGTCTTAGTCTAATTTGAATAACACCATTTAGTTTGAGTCCTATAGTTTAGTCATCTGAAATTCTTTAGTCTAACTAAGTCTAACTAAATATCTCAATCTTTTAGTCTTAGTCAACAGAATTAACACTGTAAAGTGGTTAAAATGTCGGACCTACTCGCAGCATAAGTCGTTATTAAATTTGTTGTAGTTGTAGTGTTGATTTCGTCGACTAAAACCATGATGAAAAATGTCCGTTGACTACCTTCTCTCACTGACGAAAACTAAATAAAACAATAAGCTTCCATTACTAAAACTAAGACTAACATATATGGACAATTTTGTCGACAAATAAAAACTAACTTGCTGAAAATAGCAGATCTTCAAGCTCACAAAGTGAGACGCTGTGACGCATTGTGAGCTTGTAGATCTGCTATTTTCAGCACGGAAGTGCATGCTAAATACTGGGGATGTCCCGATCACGTCTTTTTGGCTCGTGATCCGATTCCTGATTTTTCTCGATCCGATATTTATATTTGTATAGAACATGTTCATGCCATATCACAATAGTAGGCTACAATATCCCAAATCACAGACAATACCCAGTGTAATATCATGATATGGATATAATATTTATATTAGGGATGTCCCGATCACGTTTCTTTGCTCCCGATTATGATTCCGATCATTTGAAATTGACGTGATCGGCCCCCCGATTTCTGATCACGTGATCAGACCGAGACATCCCTACAAAATAGGCCTACATTTTAGTCGACCAAATCAACTGTAGATTTAGTCAACGGAAACTAGACCAATGCTAAAACATTTCAGATGACTGAGATGTGACAAAAACTAAATGTAAATCTCATTCCCAAAGACTAAAACTCTATAAACAATTAGCTGTCACAATCAACACTATAGCGAGTTTGACTTGCCTGCATAGAGGATGCTCCACGTTACACACACAGTCCAGATCAGCTTCATGTTGGTGAGTAATGATGAGAAGAATGTGTGTGAGGGTGTAGCTGATGGCCTTAAATACCGGGCTTTTACTGGTGAAGAAATAATGTTACGTGGTTGGAGAAAAAAAACACTGGGCATTTTCCAAAGACAACTGAGAGCACAAATTGCTGTCATTTGCCAATGACAACAATGTGACAACAAAAGTATTGGCATCGGAATGTACTTAAGGTACACAGAGTAAAAGTAGAAATGTAGAAAAGTAGAAATGTGTCATTTCAAGTTATCTTTAATGTATACCAATATTTTGAAAATAGCCAAAGTTTAAATAGGGCTGAAGTGGTTAATGTACCCCGACCACAAGGGGGGGGGGGGGTGTTGTGGCTGTGTAAGCCACGGGGCCAGCTAAGCACTCCAATGTTGAAGCGCTGGGCCCTAGTGGTAAGAGGAAGGACTGCAGGCGGACCCGTGGATTCTTGACGAGGAAACCCCTTGCAAACCGAGCGCCCAATGTTAAAGCCCAGCTGCACTTCCGCATTTGGACACCAAAATTTGGTGTCCAAATGCTGAATCAGCGAAAAAATGCGGAAATAGACGGTCCTTCCGGCAGCCTTCCGGGTGGCGGTGATGTGGTAGCTCCTGTCTGTGTGTGCAGGTCGTGTCACTGTTGCAGGTTTCCAGGAACCGTCCTGCTGGCGAAAACGGACAGGCGTACCAGCAGCTAGCTGGGGTAGAGGTCTGGCAGATCTGTTGAAATACGACTGCTGCCGCTGCTGACAGATCTCTCTCCTCTCACGTACTGACCGCTGACAGACGACTTGAGGTTGCAGGTGTTTTGCTGTTGCAGGAAGAATCAAGCGTAGTCTCCGACTCATGAGAAGTTGTGCTGGTGATTTCAGGTTGTCTACAGGCGCGTTGCGATACTCTAGTAGACTGAGGTAGGGGTCTTTGTTTTCAGCTTTGGCCTTGTCCAGTATGCGCTTGGCTATCTGGACATACTTCTCTGCGAGGCCATTGCTCTGTGGGTAGTGGGGGCTAGTGGTGGTGTGTGTGAAACCCCATGATTCTGCAAAGCGTTGAAACTCACTCGAGCTGTAACAAGGTCCATTGTCGCTGATCCAGACCTCTGCGATGCCTTGCCTGGACATGATGGACTTGAGTTTGGAGATAACAGCTGCTGAAGTACAGCTGTACAGTCTTTCCAGCTCAAAGAATCTGCTGTAGTAATCTACAACGATGAGATAGTCTCTTGAGTTCCAGGTGAATAGGTCGGTGCCTATCACCGACACCTGCCACGGCCTTTCTGGGATGGCATGTGACAGCAGGGGCTCTCTGGGGTTTGCGCTGCGTCGCTCTTGACATATACTGCAGCCTTCCACTGCCGCCTCGATCTCTTTTCCCATGCCGGGCCAGAATAGAAGGTCTCTAGCTCTGTTTTTGCTCTTTTCCACACCGATGTGGCTGGAGTGTATCCGCTCTATCATGGTCTCCCTGAGCTTACGGGGAACGATGATCTTTTCACTCTTGAACATGATACCGTTGATTTCTGAGATTTCATCTCTGTGGTTCCAAAACTCTTGAATGCTAAGCGGGCAGTGTGACCTTGTGTCAGGCCAGCCATCCAGTGTAGCTTCTCTCAGTGTAGCGAGCTGTGAGTCTTGGCTCGTAGCCTCTCTTATTTCTGACAGTCTCTTGTCACTCACAGGAACGCTGCTGATAACTGTGTGCACCTGGGCCTCCATTCCTTCATGCAGGGTTCTGTCATGGTACTCTATGGACTTCCGTGACAGCGTGTCAGCCACAGGTATGTCTTTTCCAGGCCTGTGAATGATTGTGATGTCGTACCTCTGGAGTTGCAGTATCATCCTCTGCAGTCTTGGTGGCGCTGCTGCCAGTGGCTTCTTGAGTATAGCCTCCAAAGGCTTGTGGTCTGACTCTACAACTACCTTGCGGCCATACATGTACTCGTGGAAACGTTTGCAGCCGAACAGCACAGCATACAGTTCCTTTTCTATCTGTGCATAATTCTCTTCGGTGCTGTTGAGAGATTTTGATGCATAGGCAACTGGCTTGCTGTCTTGAAGCACGACTGCACCAAGGCCACTCTTAGAAGCGTCCACTTGGAGCCGTAGCTCTTTCTCAGGGTCAAAGTACGACAGTACTGGGCCTGGCTGCTTTGTCGTGGTTGGCATCCCACACAAACTCACTGTCGTGTTTTAGTAGTTGTCGCAGTGGTGAGTTGATCTCCGACAGATGTGGAGCGAATCTGGCCAGATAGTTTATCATCCCCAGGACTGTCTCCAATTCTGCCTTGTTCCGTGGTGGCTGCATCTCCTTCACAGCGTTCACCTTCTGTGGATCAGGCTTTATGCCTTCATGTGACAGTGTGTGGCCAAAATAACTGACCTCTGACACGCATAATGTGGCATTTGTCAGGGTTCAGTCTCACACCTCTCTCTCTGGTGCGCTGCAGCATGGCTCTGAGGTGTCGGTCGTGTTCCAGCTTGGTTTTACCGAACACCAGTACATCATCGACGATGGCTGCCACGCCGCTGAGGCCCTCGTATGTCTCGTCTACACGCCGCTGGAACTCGTCCTGTGCTGAGATGATCCCGAATGGCAGTCTGAGGAAGCGATACCTGCCAAAACACTGTATTAAACGTGGTTAACATTGAAGACTCATTGCTCAGCTTTATGTCCCAATAGCCTGACCTAGCGTCTAGAACGCTGAAGTATTTTGCTCCGGCGAGCTTTGTGATGACGTCCTCCAAAGTAGGTAGGGGGTAGTGAGGCCTCAGTATGGCCTTGTTGAGGGGCCTGGGGTCTAGGTAGGGGGTAGTGAGGCCTCAGTATGGCCTTGTTGAGGGGCCTGGGGTCTAGGTAGGGGGTAGTGAGGCCTCAGTATGGCCTTGTTGAGGGGCCTGGGGTCTAGGTAGGGGGTAGTGAGGCCTCAGTATGGCCTTGTTGAGGGGCCTGGGGTCTAGGTAGGGGGTAGTGAGGCCTCAGTATGGCCTTGTTGAGGGGCCTGGGGTCTAGGTAGGGGGTAGTGAGGCCTCAGTATGGCCTTGTTGAGGGGCCTGGGGTCTAGGTAGGGGGTAGTGAGGCCTCAGTATGGCCTTGTTGAGGGGCCTGGGGTCTAGGTAGGGGGTAGTGAGGCCTCAGTATGGCCTTGTTGAGGGGCCTGGGGTCTAGGTAGGGGGTAGTGAGGCCTCAGTATGGCCTTGTTGAGGGGCCTGGGGTCTAGGTAGGGGGTAGTGAGGCCTCAGTATGGCCTTGTTGAGGGGCCTGGGGTCTAAGTAGGTAGGGGGTAGTGAGGCCTCAGTGTGGCCTTGTTGAGGGGCCTGGGGTCTAGGCACACCCTCAACGTTCCTGTCTTTGGCTTCTCCACGACGACGAGTGCGTTCACCCAGTCTGTGGGTTCTGTGACCTTACAGACAATGTTATTGTTTTCCATACTGTCGAGCTCATCTTTAAGGCGGTTTCGTAGAGCTATAGGGATCCTGCGCGGTGGGCAGACTACTGGTGTGATGTCAGGGTCAACACGAAAGTTGCATTCACCTGGGAATTCACCTATGCCCTGGAATACATCGGCGTACTCCTCCAATATGCTCTGACAGTCAGTGTCCATTTTTTCTTTGTCTTCAGACACGGCCATCACTATCTTGACTAGGTTTAGGTCACGGCATGCTTTCATAGCAAGACCAGGTGGGGAGCTAGTGTCAACAATGTGGAAGTCTAGCAGCAATGTATTGTTTTTGTGTCTGCACTTCAACTTACATTTTCCATCCACAGTCAGTGCATGTCCTCCATAGTCTGTGAGCTTGCGCGTCACTGGTTTCAGTGGAACGTCCTGGAAAAGCATCTGGAAGATGTTGACTGGAATGGTGTTGGCCTGTGCACCGGTGTGCACCTTGAATCTGACCTTTTGTGGGGGAGAGCCAAGCTCAACATCTGCGTAAGCTTGCTCACTGCTTTTCCCTTCATTCTCAATAGTGATGCTGTCGATGTAGAGCCCTGGCTCCTCTTCATCAATGTCCTCTTCGTGTGTTCTGTCATGGCTGGCTCTTGCCATGACAAAGATGAGGAGCAGGAGACCGTCGAAAGTTGAACAATATAGGTTTATTGAAACATAGGCTTGGGCATTAACTTAAACTGAACTGAACATAACACAATCCGGTAACAAATCCTACAAGGTGTGGAGTCAGTAATCAGTGGTGTGGTGGTGATGGATGTGTGGAACATGGTGTGGTGTGTGTGTGGATGGAAAGAATAAGGTGGACATAATATCAGCGGAACATGGAGGCAAGCATGCAGGGAATGGAGGCACAGACAGCAGGTCTGCCTCCTCTGGATCTCTGGTAGGGAATGGCAGGGACCTTGCTGTTATAGCTCACTGGAGGCACCGGGCCCAGGTGCTCTCCAATGAGCAATCAAGAAGTACCGAGGCTCACCTACAGGGAGACAGTTAGGCAGGTGCACCACTACACATACTGTGTGTCTAATGTGTGTGGGGCATCACAGTTCTCTCTGACAGTATGCACTGTCTAGCGGTGAAAACCCGACTGTGCTGGGCCCTTTGATTTACATGCTCTGGCGAAATGATTAAACTTTTTGCATTTCATGCATTGTTTTCCTTTTTGCTGGACAAACATCGTTGCTGCTGTGTTGCCCTGCACAGTCGCCACAGGTTCTCTGAGTTGAATCATATTCTCTTGGTTTTGCAGCTTTCTGCGGTCTCTCCTGCCTGTATGGCTTTCTGTTTACAGCATGCACAGTGTCGTGATCTCTGGCATTACCCATTGTCTTCAGCTGCTGCTTTGCCAGCTCATGGGACCTTGTAATGTCAATGGCTTTCTCTAGTGTGAGCTCTGCTCCCTGGCTGAGTAGTTTCTCACGTACATGTGGTGAATTTGTTTTGCGAAAACAATGCGGTCTCTGACCATTTCATCACTATCTCGGTAGCCACAGTCATTTACAAGCAGTTTTAGCTCAGTCACAAACTTTTCAATTGATTCATGTTTTCACCCTGCATCCTTTCTTGAAACTTGTATCTAGCATAGATGGGGTTGGCTGTGGGAGTGATATAGGCCGTATACTTATCATAATAAGTTTGTAACTTCTTGGCGTCATCTGCTGTGAGTGTTGAAAACATCACGACCTTTTTCCCCGATCCATAGAAGGAGATAGCTGCATTGGTCCGCCTCTTCCTTCTCTCTGAGCGGGCCGGTGAACATCAGCTGGGCATGCTGCTTGAAGCGTCTCCAAGCCTCAGGCAGGTTTGTGGAATCCCAGTCCATCCGTGGAGCAGGAACACCGTAGGAATCCATTTGTTCAGCGATGGGTTAGCAGATTGTCCGCTACTCTGACACCATGTATTAGTTTACCCTTTGGTTGGTTTGTAAACCTTTTATATCGATAAACACAAGACGTGTGTAACAGCATAGGTTTGTTTATTCCGCCATCTTGGATCTCATCCTAGCATGAACTCCCGTCCCCAAGTCTCGCGGGACTATACCAGTGTGCAACAGGTAACAGGTAGTCTGTGCTACCTACAGTGCCATCGTGTGGTGGTAAATACATGCAGTATGTTACACACACGCCACCTGCCAATTGTGTGACCCAAACTTTTGTGTCAGAGATTGTGCTCTTTTATAATTCAAATGTTTATTTATTTTCCAAAATGGTACATATCAGTTTAGTACAATACAAGGCAGCAGCAGCAGCAAAAAAAAAAAAAAAGAACAGCCAGTCCAAGAAACAAATTATTTCTGTTTTTATTTATTTATTTTATTATTTTGTTGTTTTAAGATTCATACAGTACATCTGAAATAAATAGTTCAATTAACGTTAAATAAATAAACATTGGGGTCCCAGAGATATAAATGGGGGACTGTAGCTTAATACAGGTCAGACCTGGGGGTCCTTGAAATGAAAATGCTGTAAAGATCTTCTCTTATGGGGGCCTCCCTGGCATGTCATTTCACATGGGAGGGTCTAATGAGTGTCAATTTGGGGGTCCTTAACATGAAAAAAGGTGCAAAACCCCACTTTATTTAATTCAGGACGGGAACCCCTTTTGGTGTTTCTATAGCATTATGTTATACTTTAGCTATTGGAAAATAGGTACGTCTACAAGCTCATAGCACGCTAAGAGCTTGAAGATCTGCTATTTTTGAAAAATGTGGAAATGTGGCGCAAATCATTGAAAGTATATTCTTTCAGAGCGAATGTTCTTAACACAAATCAACATATTTTAGAATGGGGGTGAGCGGCCGATTACATATATTTTTGGGGGTCCTTGACATTGTAATGAGCTGATGTCCACACAGTTGTGACGGTATTGTAGTTAATGCTTTACTGAAAGTATCGTGTGTTAGATAAATGGGTCTTATCCGTTTACAAACTAATGTCCAGTGGTCAATGTCCCATATCCTCCTGAACTTGGATCCAGGCCGGGTCATTTATATTGTCACCTTACTCTTCATATCATCCTTTTACTCTTAACCTACTGCCTGTTGTTCTCCTTATCGTCATAATGTCATGTCACCGATGTTTATTACCATAATATGTTTTCATCTGTCCCATTTAATATCGGGTTGACTCCTTATTCAGTCTCCATGTTGTCTGCCTCCAGCCACAAACCCGCAATAATGAGAGGTCTACTGCATGTATTTGACCTTGGCCTAGGTAGATAAGCTGCTCACTGAGTCAGGGAGTGTTTTTCTCTGCCGAAAATTCAGTGCAGGGAAAGTTATCTACAGGTTGCCTGGCATCGCCTGCCTAGGCTCTCCAGGCCTCAATGGGCATCCATGTGCGGGACAGAGAAGATGAACTCCATCCTCATCATCTAGGCGTTGGACTAATGAGAGACCGCCAACACTGGTCTTGTCATCTGACATTGCGGACATGAAATATCCCCAGCCAATTAACTTTATATCAACAAATCTGACGTGATCTGCAGTATTTAGCCTGGAACAATACTGTGGAGAGGTGTTCGTTTCCGAAGTTCAGTTCAGCTTCGGGTTCTTTTGGAATCAACAATTGATTATTCTAAATTATATTGATGTAATAATATTCTGAAATCTGAACCATGTAGCACATTCTCTATGTAAATTGACTTTATACCTACTAAAATAATGGTTAAACCTTAAACTTTCTCCGAACTTTATTTCATCTGCCTCCAAATTATGTTTTAAGGTATCTTTCTATTTTTTGGTACAATGATGGTCATTTAAAGGGCTACTCAATCATTTTTACGGTAAATACAGCACGGTATTTAATTGGTCTCCCTGCTGGGTTATTTGAAGGTATAGATTTACAGTGTTTCTTAATTATAGGCTACAGTCCTTTCTAAACTATCTATATTAAAAGATTGATCCTATATTTTATTTCCATCATCGTGAACAGTACAGGCATAGAGCATACATTCTGTCAACAACTACCACTCGCTTGCCGGCTTCCTAGTGACGACACCGTTCCTCTTAAAGCTGTACACTACATCCCTTCCTTTCTTTGACATAGATACATTGTTTTTTCACTAAACTGTCAGGAGAATTCCCCTCTGTCAGGTGAAAAGAAGCAGCTTGGACTCCTCATGCATAGAAGGAGGCATGAGGTCAGTCCGCTGCCCCCCCAGGTTGGCAGAGGAAGTGTAGCGCCCAGGATTTCATTAGATAATTGGCACTGGGTGAAAAATAAAACTGGGTTACAAAATCATGGGATAAAAATTATTAAAAAAAAAAAAAAAAGGATTTAGAAGGCATTTGTAGAATCGTCCTTGCAGGTCTAAATGGGTTAAACGATCAAACTGCAGAGCAGAAGCGTCAGAGGTAAGATGCTCAGGAGGTGTGTGCTCAGCAGAGGGACGGTGCTGCCGGCGATAAGGGAGGGCCTCGGGGGCCCCGCGAGCTGGGGGTTCAACGACAGCAGGGGGTTATTAGGGGACAGCACGGAGACGTTGGCGTTGCAGAAGTCCGCGTTGCTGCAGCACCTAGGTCCGGATATGAACGTGGACAGCGTGATCAGAGGGCTGAAGAACGTCAGGTGGAGGTTCTTACCATCGCACCATGACGGGGAGACGCAGCCAAAAGCCCGCTGGAGCCTCCCGTCCGGCACTATCACTACAGATTATTACACACACACACACACACACACACACACGCGTGCACACACACAAAAAAACATTAGCACATTTTTGTAATGCAAACTTTGACTTGTAACGGAGCATTTCTACATTGCAGTATTGATACTTTACATACATTTTATCATTTTTTTGTCAGGTGAAACCTGACCTATAATATCGCCCATGTTCGACTTCGCCTCCAATTCGCCACCTAGTTAGACGGATCTGATTGGCTCCTCTGGCCAATGGGACACCAACCAACAGCAAAGCTGCCTTCTGGTCAATGGGAAGGGGAGGGTCACATATCACTGGCAGCCACAACGCAGGCTGCACACATACGGTACAAACCGTCTGGCACACTTTAGTGGACAGCCGCGGACAGAAGAAGCTGTCTTTTACGTCATTTCCGACTGTTTAGACAGCTGGTGGATGGAAAAGACGCTCCACCCCCGCAGCTGACTGCCGCGGAGGAGAGCATTTCCGGGAATCTGTCCGTCAACGCACACAGCAGAGAATTATGCTCAACACTCACAGTCCCCTTTTCCACCGGTTCAGTTCTTTAGACCTCTAAAATTTGAATGTTAATTATGAATTGAGTTAGAAAAAACACACCTATATTAAGTTGTCAATATAAGTAAATTAATATATGATAACCCTTCCACGGTAGTAGTTTTTATTTTATTTTTGCATATTTTCCTACATACAATGGTTACAATGGTAATTTGCATATTTAAATGTACAATTTCAGAAAATGTGTAATACAATAAATCATTGTCTTTGTTTAAGTAATCAACTGGGGAAGTTTCATGGTGGTAACTATGAATACAATTTGTACCTATCACGTAGACCTACCATAGGTGGAAATTACAAAAGTGAAAAATATGGAAAAAGCTTGGCCCTAGTGGTAAGAGCGGGGACTGCAGGCGGACCCGTGGAGTTACGACTAGGAAACCCTGTGCATCTGGGCTTTAACAATCAGTGCCGGAAGTGCCTCAAAATAGAAGCTCCGGGGTGCCAGAGTTGTCTGATCGCTTTTACTCTGAAAGCCATGAACCGGAAACACTTTCTTAAAAAAGTTGACTTTACAAAGTGACCTCACAATCCCCGATCGGGTGCAGTACTTAGTTTAGACAGTTTTTGGTTTAGACTAGTCATTGGTTGGACTGACCTGTTGAGTTTACACACTGTTAGGACTGACCCTTTTGAGTTTACACACTGTTAGGACTGACCTGTTGAGTTTACACACTGTTAGGACTGACCTGTTGAGTTTACACACTGTTAGGACTGACCTGTTGAGTTTACACACTGTTAGGACTGACCTGTTGAGTTTACACACTGTTAGGACTGACCTGTTGAGTTTACACACGTCGTCCTCCGTCCTCTGCAGATGTTTATTCTGTGACATACGAGGTCAAAAGGTGAAAGGCAGGTGAAGCACTTCAAACCGTTTATTTGAAGCCCAAACGGGATCTTAGGAGCTGAAATGAAACGGCAAAATAAAACATATAGTTTAGCATGTCATAGTGTTTAAGCACGTTTAAAATGTACCCGAGCTTCACTTTAATTCCAAGTTTAGTTTTAGTATGTGGTAACTTACTAAATGACTGCATTTTTGAGGTGATGAATAATTATTGGCAAACAGTGTTTTTCAAAAGCTTAAAACTTATTTAAATAATATAATGTGTCCTAGAGTCCTATTGACATTCTATTTTTTTTTTTTTTTGTAATAAACCCTGCAGGAAATTACATCTGGCCACAGAAGATCACAGGATCTACTGAATGTGAAGGTAGCCTACTGGGGAAGGCTTATACTGTGTATAGGCTCAGTATGTCAGTTTGTCACATTCATGTGATCTTTTGTGGCCATATGTAATTTCTTGGGGTTTATTAGGACTATAGTAAATAATGAATAAAAAACATTGCCATAATAATTTGTGAAAAAAATACATATTTAGCCCCATGCTCGAATGCCCCCACCCCCCTGTCAAAAACTGCTAAAATCCCCAAAACGAAAGAATGCAGCAAATAAAAGAAAATTAACACTCACCTTTTAGTTTCTCTAATAACAACCTAAAACATGAACTGTGGTTGAAAATAACTAAAGTTGTCCTTTAAATTAAATCCCAATTTGGTCAAACAAAATATAATGATTAAAAGGCTAAGATGAACATGAATTAAAAGTGAACCTACTTTTAGTACAATTTACTGATCACAATTGAAAACATTGGTATGAAGAATGATGATATACACAACATTGTGGTAAGGATTTGACGTACCGTCAAAGAACATAAAGTTGCAGGCCGAGGTATTGCAACAGAGCCCTGTTAACTGGCCGTTTCCTGGACCCACGTTTGTGTGAAGAGAAGCGAATGGAATATTCATTGTATTGTTTCCGCACCTGTTGATGGGAATACACTGCCTGATGATGATCCTCGGACCCACCGTCGCTACAGAAAAAATAAAACCACAAAATACTTATCTTGGAAGGAAACGTCAGCAATCGTATATCTTTTGAAGCAAATAAGTAGCAGAAAGAAAGAAAGTTGTACGTTACACTCAATTACGCCCGAGAAGCAGACGTCATCATCGTTGGTGCAGTTCTTTACCACCGTGACGGCGCATTGAGCGTCTGTGAAATCCTCGCACGTATGACACTGCAGGTCTGAGACAGCTTCAGCTGAATGAAGGAAAATATAGAGATTCATTATACCGGTGGTTCCCAAACCTTTTCATGTTAAGGACCCCCAAATTGACAATAATTTCCCCGCGGACCTCCCTATTTAAAATATATGCCATTGCCAGGGGACCCCCCAATAATAAGAGAAGATCTGTATGGCTCTAGCAGAGATTCTCAACCCATCATAATTTCAAGGACCCCCAGTTTGCCATGCATTAGGCTACAGACCTAACCGGACGCTGCCAGATCCAAAAAGCTTGCTACACAAATTTGTTTCACAGCTTATTTGGATCTGGGATCTCTGAGGGGGTTGAGCTAACACAGATCCGACCCGTACCGAACCAATCAGCGTGAGCTAAGGGCGGGAAATGTGCGAAACCGGATGTGAAGCTATATAGACACGTCAATATGATTGGTTGTGTGATAGACACGGTGATAGACAGACGCTCCCATCCAATCATCTACCATGTATCTTGGAAAAAAAGGAACAGCCCCGTCATCGAATTTGCTTCCGCGATCCCAGATCCCAATAAGCTGTTAAACAAATTTGTGTAGCAAGCTTTTTGGATCTGGCAGCGTCAGGTTACTACAGACCCCCCATTTAATGGCATTTATAATATCTGGGACCCCCAATGTTTAACTTAAATTTAACTCTGAGAGTGTACACATGGAACCAAATGGACCCCTGGATTTGCGCCCTCTACCGATATTGATGTCAGACTTCGGTGCTCTATTCTGATTTAGTCTCAGTCTACTCTTCGTCTTTTGAATAACACACCATTTCGTTTTATAAACCTATTTTAGTCATCTGAAATTGCAATGTTTAGTTTCATTCTAGTCTTAGTCAGCTAAATATAAAAATTAAGATTTTAATATTTAGTCGACTAAGACTAGAATATTAAGACTATAGTGTTAATTTCGACACTGACACTGTTCATTTCGACAGAAATGATTTAGTCTTAGTCTAATTTGAATAACACCATTTAGTTGGAGTCGTATAGTTTAGTCATCTGAAATTCTTTAGTCTAACTAATCTAACTAAGTCTAACTAAATATCTCAATCTTTTAGGTAAGGTAAGGTAAGGTAAGGTAATTTTATGTATAGAACGCCTTTCAAAACAGTTGTTACAAGGTGCTGTACAATAAAATAAAAGGAATAAAACAAGAACATGTCAATCAAAAATAAACCAACAATGAAATAAGAAACAGAGCAGCAAAGACAGTACCTAGAAATAGATAAGATAAAACAATACAATACATAGAAATCACTGGAGTAAGCCAAAATGTTTGCGGTACAAATGCGTTTTCAGTAGTTTCTTAAAGATCTCAACAGACACAGCGTTTCTCAAGCAGAGTGGTAAATCATTCCACAGCGTGGGTGCAACAAATTCGAAAGCTCGATCTCCTTTGGTTCGCAGCTTAGTGGCGGGGATAACGGGAAAACCTTTGTCTGAAGACCTAAGTTGTCTCATATTCACCTTGGGGTGAATATGTTTAAGTTATGTTTAAGTGAACCAGTTCACTTAAATACATTGCTGCAAGCTAATGCGGTGAAGTCCTGTCAGAACTAATGCTGTACTCTATATTTCATGCTAATGGCTTGCTGTCTTGGAATAATCTCTTTTCTCTGATCGCTATCAATTAGGCACTTTCTAACAAAACGTCTCTGTCGGGTGGAAACCTTGTATGTCCAAAACCGTAAGTACATGAAAAACTAAAAAGAATCACACCCGTGTTCAATGTTGTTACTATTTAGTGACAATCTCTTCATACGTTTCATAAAAATCCACGTTCACTTTCAAAACTATAAAAATAGCCGATCTACAAGCTAGATCTATAATATATCGCGATGCATGCAGCACCTTGTTGTGAGCTTGTAGATCAGAAACCTTCTCGTTACGGTCAGGGAACAAATCACGAGGAAAAAATACAACACATGGAAAATACAAGGTTTTCATGTTCCGACAGCAACGGAAATAAAGTCAGGGAATTGCAGCACTTTAAGCGGGGCTGGAACAAGCAAGCATGGCTTCATCCTCCCAGGCCACATCTGTTTCAATTATACGCAGTTTTACTCTCATCCCCAAAGACAGCACTGGAGCTGCGTTCTCTCTGCACTACTCGGCACATATCGACGCACCTGCACCTCCACTCTCCGTCTCATGCTCACTACACAGTGGATGCCTGCAGCCATACGTCCACCTCCACCCATGAAGAGATTTATAAGTAATTAATACAATTTTAAATTGAATTCTGGAGTCGATAGGAAGCCAATGCAAGGCTGCAAGCACAGGAGTGATATGTGACCTCCTTTGTGTGTTAGTTAGCAGTCTAGATTCCTGATTTTTCGCGATCCGATCACGTTTTCTTGCTCCCGATCCGATTCCGATCATTTGAAATTGACGTGATCGGCCCCCGATTTCTGATCAGACCGAGACATCCCTACAAAATAGGCCTACATTTTAGTCGACCAAATCAACTGTAGATTTAGTCAACGGAAACTAGACCAACGCTGAAACATTTCAGATGACTGAGATGTGACAAAAACTAAATGTAAATCTCATTGCAAAGACTAAAACTCTATAAACAATTAGCTGTTACAATCAACACTATAGCGAGTTTGACTTGCCTGCATAGAGGATGCTCCACGTTACACACACAGTCCAAATCAGCTTCATGGTGGTGCGTGATGATGAGCAAATGTGTGAGGGTGTAAATACCGTCAGCTGATGGCCTTAAATACCGTGGTGTGTGTGATGATGAGCAAATGTGTGTGAGGATGTAAATACCGTCAGCTGATGGCCTTAAATACCGAATTACCTCCTTCTTCTGAGGACATAATGTTCCTTGGTTGGAGAAGAAACAACAAAACACTGGGCATTTTCCAAAGACAACTGAGGAGAGACAGTGAGTGCATTCTCCGGCAGTGGCGGAGGTTAGTGAGTTCACACTTCCCACCTTCCCGGGAAGGTGGGAAGTGTGAACTCACTAACCCGACACAATCACAACGAGACCACCCCCGTTCAAAACGTTTGAAAAATGACAGAGTTACCATTTGGAGGTCCCTGGGGGTTCTTTGGGGGTCCCTGGGGGTCCCCGAACCTTGAGACCCTCAAAGACGGGGTTCCCTGGGGGGTCTCGGGGGGTCCCTGGGGGTCCCCGAACCTTGAGACCCCCAAAGACGGTGGTCCCTGGGGGGGCTCGGGGGGTCCCCGAACCTTGAGACCACCAAAGACGGGGGTCCCTGGGGGGTCTCGGGGGTCCCCGAACCTTGAGACCCCCAAAGACGGTGGCGGGGCGGCAGGGTGCCGGAACGTGCGTGATGAGGAAATGTGTGAGAGTGTGTAAATACCGTCAGCTGATGGCCTTAATCAGTCAGTCAGTCAGCTAATAGGGCTTTTGAGGACATAATGTTCCTTGGTTGGAGAACAGACAACAAAACACTGGGCATTTTCCAAAGACAACTGAGGAGAGACAGTCAGTGCATTCAGTCA
This sequence comes from Protomyctophum bolini, assembly GCF_963924005.1. Lineage (NCBI taxonomy): Eukaryota > Metazoa > Chordata > Actinopteri > Myctophiformes > Myctophidae > Protomyctophum > Protomyctophum bolini. The sequence goes on along the minus strand of NC_137870.1, from coordinate 5,170,210 downwards.
GTGCATTCTCCGGCAGCAGCGGAGGTTAGTGTAGTGGAGGATATTAAGTCAATATTCATCCGAATCGTTCAATTGATAGTACAAGCATATATTTGGCTATACCTTTGTGATGTACTGTACCATACTGTATAGTACTGTACGGCACTGTAGGGCATCATACTTATCAAATATTGCATTGTTTTCTACTGCTAGTAACTGTTCACAAAAAAAATCTCTAAAATCTTTGATATGAAAGGGAGTTTGGATATAGGTCTGTAATTTTTAGTCTTAGTCAACAGAATTAACACTGTAAAGTGGTTAAAATATCGGACCTACTCGCAGCATAAGTCGTTATTAAATTTGTTGTAGTTACTAGTGTTGATTTCGTCGACTAAAACCATGATGAAAAATGTCCGTTGACTACCTTCTCTCACTGACGAAAACTAAATGATAACTAAATAAAAAAATAAGCTTCCATTACTAAAACTAAGACTAACATATATTGACAATTTTGTCGACAAATAAAAACTAACTTGCTGAAAATAGCAGATCTACAAGCTCACAACGCGAGACGCTTGCGACGCATTGTGAGCTTGTAGATCTGCTATTTTCAGCACGGAAGTGCATGCTAAATACTGGGGATGTCCCGATCACGTCTTTTTGGCTCGTGATCCGATTCCTGATTTTTCGCGATCCGATATTTATATTTGTATAGAACATGTTCATGCCATATCACAATAGTAGGCTACAATATCCCAAATCACAACAATACCCAGTGTAATATCATGATATGGATATAATATTGATACTAGGGATGTCCCGATCACGTTTCTTTGCTCCCGATCCGATTCCGATCATTTGAAATTGACGTGATCGGCCCTCGATTTCTGATCACGTGATCAGACCGAGACATCCCTACAAAATAGGCCTACATTTTAGTCGACCAAATCAACTGTAGATTTAGTCAACGGAAACTAGACCAAAGACGGGGGTCCCTAGCAGATCTACAAGCTCACAACGCGAGACGCTTGCGGGTGCCGGCACGTGCGTGATGAGGAAATGTGTGAGAGTGTGTAAATACCGTCAGCTGATGGCCTTAATCAGTCAGTCAGTCAGCTAATAGGGCTTTTGAGGACATAATGTTCCTTGGTTGGAGAACAGACAACAAAACACTGGGCATTTTCCAAAGACAACTGAGGAGAGACAGTCAGTGCATTCAGTCAGTGCATTCTCCGGCAGCAGCGGAGGTTAGTGTAGTGGAGGATATTAAGTCAATATTCATCCGAATCGTTCAATTGATAGTACAAGCATATATTTGGCTATACCTTTGTGATGTACTGTACCATACTGTATAGTACTGTACGGCACTGTAGGGCATCATACTTATCAAATATTGCATTGTTTTCTACTGCTAGTAACTGTTCACAAAAAAAATCTCTAAAATCTTTGATATGAAAGGGAGTTTGGATATAGGTCTGTAATTTTTAGTCTTAGTCAACAGAATTAACACTGTAAAGTGGTTAAAATATCGGACCTACTCGCAGCATAAGTCGTTATTAAATTTGTTGTAGTTACTAGTGTTGATTTCGTCGACTAAAACCATGATGAAAAATGTCCGTTGACTACCTTCTCTCACTGACGAAAACTAAATGATAACTAAATAAAAAAATAAGCTTCCATTACTAAAACTAAGACTAACATATATTGACAATTTTGTCGACAAATAAAAACTAACTTGCTGAAAATAGCAGATCTACAAGCTCACAACGCGAGACGCTTGCGACGCATTGTGAGCTTGTAGATCTGCTATTTTCAGCACGGAAGTGCATGCTAAATACTGGGGATGTCCCGATCACGTCTTTTTGGCTCGTGATCCGATTCCTGATTTTTCGCGATCCGATATTTATATTTGTATAGAACATGTTCATGCCATATCACAATAGTAGGCTACAATATCCCAAATCACAACAATACCCAGTGTAATATCATGATATGGATATAATATTGATACTAGGGATGTCCCGATCACGTTTCTTTGCTCCCGATCCGATTCCGATCATTTGAAATTGACGTGATCGGCCCTCGATTTCTGATCACGTGATCAGACCGAGACATCCCTACAAAATAGGCCTACATTTTAGTCGACCAAATCAACTGTAGATTTAGTCAACGGAAACTAGACCAAAGACGGGGGTCCCTAGCAGATCTACAAGCTCACAACGCGAGACACTTGCGGGTGCCGGCACGTGCGTGATGAGGAAATGTGTGTGAGTGTGTAAATACCGTCAGCTGATGGCCTTAATCAGTCAGTCAGTCAGTCAGTCAGTCAGCTAATAGGGCTTTTGAGGACATAATGTTCATAATATTGCATTGTTTTCTACTGTTAAAAGTAACTGTTCACAAACAATTTTCTCTAAAATCTTTGATATGAAAGGGAGTTTGGATAT
>NC_137870.1:4982784-5157784 GCF_963924005.1 Protomyctophum bolini | reverse complement strand
AAGGGGGTTTTATTAACCAAAATCAGGAACAAACAAAACACTGGAACACGAGGAAAAACTAGGAGCAAGGCAAAATACTAGGAACATGGAAAATCACGAGGAACAAAAAACCACTGACAACATTTTAAGAACGAACAAGGAGCTGAACACACAAGGGCAAACTTATAGACATGGGATAACTAGACACAGGTGAACACCACTGACAATCAAGACTGGGATAGGCTGGGGAACTAAGGGGACACAGGTGGAAACATGGGCAATCACAGGACTAGTGAGACAAGGCAGGAACAGAACTACAGGGGCAGACAGGAAGGCACAAAACATGACTACATAATAAAGGTTCACAGTGCGAGGCAAAACTGCAACTAAGAAACGAGGAATACAAACCATCAAGATCACAGAAACACAACAGAAAGGTAAAACAATAACAAAAACCAAGAACAGGGTACACAAGAAAACATAACACGTCACAGAACGTGACACTAACCCCAGTTTTGTGTAATGCAGGGTCATACTTACATTGATCCTTTCATGAGAATTGATTCTGCCCGAAATCTGTTAGTTTCCATTTTTTTTGTAGCCACAGCAAGGTAACCTTTATTAAAACAAACGAAAAGATCATGTAGAGTCATCATGTTTGGATATTTGGGATGTTTCATATTCAATTAAAAATCTCCATGCTACTCTTGTTATAGTGTTTACTCATTCGAGCTATAGTTAAGTTACCTATATTTTATTAATTACAGTTATCATCACAGTATTATAATATACCAGTAAGACGCGCAAACGCGGGAAGCGAACGCAGCGCGTACATATTTGGGGTTTTTTAAGATTTATTTTTAAGTTATAATTTTTTTAAGTTAAGTTTAGCCATAACCATATAAGGAGTCCCCAAAGCAGCTATACGTCCAAATATGGAGTGTGTTGCATCAATCAAAAACAAATCACTCAGCTCCATATATGGGCACAAAGGGGGGACACACAGACACACGCACGCACGGACAGACATGATCTGCTAGGTCTCGTAGTAGCCTAAGTGCTCACTGCATTCGCAATCACTGCGTTCGCAATTATATCTTGGAGCACATTACCTTTTCCAATGTCATATTTTCAAAATGTACTTACCTCCGGCATCAAGACTTTTGTGTAGAAATCTTCACTTCCGTCTTTCAATTTTTCATACACCTTCGTATTTCTTTTACTCAGAAATTTTAGAAAAAATTCCCTCTGTAAATACAAAGACTTTATTACATTCCTGCAATGACATGTCATTAGGGGGATGTGACAAACATAATTGCGAACGCAGTGAGCACTTACTACGAGTAAGACGCGCGAACGCGGGAAGCGAACGCACTCAGCTCCATATATGGGCACAAAAGGGGCCAGGTCCACAACAAACAAATCACTGGCCCCTTTTGTGCCCATATATGGAGCTGAGTGGACCTGGCCCCTGACAGACACACGGACAGACACACAGACATGATCTGCTAGGTCTCCTAGTAAGTGCTCACTGCGTTCGCAATCACTGCGTTCGCAATGAGACCTAGCAGATCATGTCTGTGTGTCTGTATGTCCGTGTGTCTGTCCCGCTATCCAAATATGGAGTGTGTTGCATCAGCAATCACTCAGCTCCATATATGGGCACAAAAGGGGCCAGGTCCACTCAGCTCCATATATGGGCACAAAAGGGGCCAGGTCCACTCAGCTCCATATATGGGCACAAAAGGGGCCAGGTCCACATATACAGTAACAAAAAGGGCCAGTGATTTGTTTGTTGTGGACCTGGCCCCTTTTGTGCCCATATATGGAGCTGAGTGCGTTCGCTTCCCGCGTTCGAGCGTCTTATTCGTTATTGGTATATCAAACGGTTACTTACGTTTGCTGCAACGTAAGCCAGAAACACACATTTCTATGAAAAACACAAGAGTTGACTTGAAAGCTTTGGACAATGTTATGATAACCACGCCTTTTCTAGACAACGAAGATCTTCCACTAACCACTATGTCTAATGAGTGTTCATTTTTAGATTGTGTAATCGTGTTTTTGGTGAGTTTTCTTTACCTGATTGTATTGTGTTGTATGAGTTTAGTTTTTTCGCTGTACAGAATGACAAAAAAGGTCACGGGCGCATCGGACGTTGTGATTTTTCAGGGAGGCCGCCAACTCGTGACAGGGAGTCCTAAAAACTGCTGAAATGTTTTGAAACATTCTTTTTTTCAAATATGACAAGATGTTTCACTTGTGCTGTGTGCTTCATTGTGTAAAATGTGTTTGAAATGAAATGTAATGTGACATGTTTTGAATTACATTGCGTTCAAGAAATAGTCATTGTCTTAATATTATTATGTGAATTTGATATGAATTGATTCGCCAATTTAGTTGCTAATGAATGAATGTATGAAATACTTTCTTTTATCTCGTGCATAGTTGTAATTATTTAAATAATGAAATAAAAATGTAAAAAAATGCATGAGAAAAAGAAACGGGTCTTCGCTCTTCGCGCATGCGCACATCTACAGTACCCTGTTGAATGCATATTCCATACACTTGAATATAAACACATTGTTGAGATAACATTGTTCATTTCTGTCTAACATCAATGGGAACTATAGATGCTAAGTGCTAACATTGATAACAGCTAAAGTGCATTAATTTGCCGTTGCAAAGAGTCGTTTCTGAAGACATAGTGCCATTCACACTGACCCTTTGTGTGCGTTTAGTTAGGAATGAATGGTACCATCTAATAATAAGCGGATGGACATTTAGGTCCCTCAACCGTTTTATTAATAGATGTGGCTGTATTGTGTTAAATGCTGAGCTGAAATCTACAAGAAGAAGGCGTGCATAGGCTTTGTTATTGTCCAAGTGTTTCAAAAGAAAATGGTCCAAGGTCAAGACTGCGTCCTCTATACCCCTGTTGCTCCTATAGGCAAACTGAAAGACATCCAATGAGCAGCCTACCGCTGCCTTCAGCAGACTGACAATGATTTTTTCAAAGCATTTCATGACTACTGAAGTCAAAGCGACTGGACGATAGTCATTATTTTCCTTGCAGCCTGCCTTTTTGGGAACAGGAATAATAATAGAGTCTTTCCAGGTGGGCGGAACAGTACATGAGTCCAGTGATTTCTGATAGATGGGACACCAAGCCTCTGCTAGCTCCTGACTGCATGAATGCAGCAGCCGGCCACATATCCCGTCTGGACCTGAAGCCTTCCGGGGACATGTGTGGGAAAACATCCTCTGGACTACACGTTCATCCACAGTAATTCCCAGATCACTGTGTGTGGGTACAGACTCTAGGGCAGCATATTGTTCATGCAAGAAGTCAGCTGTTTCAAACCTTGCATAAAAGTTGTTTAGCTCATTGGCCTTTTCTTTTTCATCCGTAACACAAAGACCCTTCTTAGCTGGAGCCATGTTAGTCATGGCCTTCATAGATTCCCACATTTTCTTTGAATTAGAAGAGGAGCAGTAGGCCTCAAACTTCTCCTTCTCCTTCTGTTTAGCCTCCCTTATTTTAAGGTTAATCTCCTTCTGAATGTTCTTCATAGTTATTAAATCCCCGCTCTTGAATGCCCTTTGTTTCTTAGCTATGCATTCTTTGATTTCCCTTGAAATGAAGGGTTTATTATTGGGGTACATTGTTATGGTCTTTTTTGTCAGCACATTGTCTTTACAGAATTTAATGTACTCTGTTATAGTACTGTAGCCTCCTCCAGGTCTAGGCTATGGAAGAGGATCCAGTCAGTGCAACAAAAACATCCCTTCAACGTTTCGATGCCATCATTGTCCCACACATAAATGGTTTTCACCTGTGGTTTGCTGCTCTTAAGCAGTGACTTGTATGAGGGAATTAAATGAACAACATTGTGATCTGCATTGGCCAAAGGAGGTTTAGCTTTGGCTATATAGGCGTTCTTAATATTGCCATAGCATTTATCTAATATGTTGTTCCCTCTGTCATAACAACAAACATAACAACAATACAAACATTCAGGGTTTGTTCTTAATTGACATAATTTCACAGTAAAAAGAAAACATAACAGGTGAGTAGCTAAATGACCTACACACACCAAGGCAATTAGCAGGATGCCCTACACCTGTGCACTCTAGGCTACTATGCTCTGCAAACAGCAGCAAACATTGTTAAATAAATAACTTTCCTCTTACAAATAAACATGAAGGCCTACACAAATTCACAAAGTTGTACAGAAAGTTAACTGAAATCAACACAACAACTTACGGCATTGCCACTAAAATGCTTCCAAGTGGGTTAGATGGGATTCTAGGCTCACAGCTCTGTACAGCCTGTGATCTCTGTGCACTGCTGCATGAAAATGGTGCTGACAGGAAATGACTCATTAAATACAAAGAGTTTTCAAAATAAAATCACTGCCTGTAACCGCCTTCAGAATAAAGTACTCAAAGCCCTTCTAAGGTAAACAGAAATTCAACCACGTACCATTAATTAATATACAGAAAAATAGAACATTTGCCTTAAAGGCAACACATATGTGTTTATTTCTAGTTTTATATAAAATCAACTAAATACATTTTCGTTGTGGCTTGATTGTTTATTGCACAGTAATTGAGTAATTAATTGCACAGTTTTGTCGGGTAACGCGAGCCTTGTCAGAGGGAAATAGATTGGTTAAATGTCCATATCTGAAAAGTGTGTGTGTGTGTGTGTGTGTGTGTGTGTGTGTGTGTGTGTGTGTGAGAGAGAGAGCTATAGTAAGAATAATATGCAAATGGTTCTCTCTGTCTCCCTCCCATCAATAGATATCTATCATGACAATGTCAAGATTTACCATGTGGGGGTCCCCGAACCTCCTAAACCCCGATAATGCGCCCATAGAGGCAACACGATTGGGCGGCGGCGGTGGCGGTGGCTCAGGGGTAGAGTGCCTGGATGGGAACCGCAAGGTTGCCAGTTCGAACCCGGGCTCCCCCAGAGTTACTGTCGAAGTGTCCTTGAGCAAGACACTGAACCCCTAATTGCTCCCGATGTGCTAGTTGGTGCCTTGCATGGTTTCCGCTGCCATCGGTGTGTGAATGGGTGAATGTAATGCACAATCTATGTAAAGCGCCTTGGATAAAGGCGCTATATAAATGCACCATTTACCATTTACCATTTACGATTCCAATCAACCCCTGTCCAAAACAGTTGAGAATTGATAGTTACCATGGGGGGGTCCCCGGGGGTCCCCGAACCTTGAGACCCCCAAAGACGCCCCCGGGGGGGGGGGCGACACGATTCCAATGAGACCACCCCCGTCCAAAACGGTAGAGAAATGACAGAGTTACCATTTGGGGGTCCCTGGGCCGGGTCTCCCCCCGGCCCAAATGGATTCTGCCCTCCCTCGGCTTCACTTGCTAGAACATTTCCATCTCTATACTCACCTTAACCTGGCTGTTACACTACTGTCTACTGTCTGGTCAATTGGTACAAATAATTTTCTCCCTCCCTCACCATCTCTCTTTGCACTTACTGTACAAAAGTGTACATCTCATATACTTTATCTTAGCCCTGACCACTTCTTAGCCCACACCACCTGACATCACATCTCTCTCTTCTTACCCATCATCTAAAAAAAAACCCAATGGGCATTGCCCATTGACATATATATTCAAGTCTGTGTGTGTCTGTACATCTGTAATCCACGTAACCCGAGAACCGTTTGCCCCACCGACTTCAAACGTTCCACACACCCACAGGGAGTGCAGTGCCCGGTCTCGAGTTGGTCGGACCCACGGTTGTCCAGAACCGCCACAAAAGGCCCTTTTCATTTGGCGGCCATCTTGAAAAATGGTGTCCATTTAGTTTTTTTCAAGTGGACAACATACTTTTCTGAGAGAGTAGGTTCTGAAGCACTTGTGTGCCAAATTTGGTGCTTGTACCATAAAGTGACCGATCGTCTCACTAATATCCTCCACTTATGAACCGGTTCCCAACCGATGGAAAAGGGGTCTGCGAGTGTTGAGCATGCTTCTCTGCTGTGTGCGTTGCTCTGCAATGTATGTGTGCAGCCTGTGTTGGGGCTGCCAGGGATATGTGACCCTCCCCTTCCCATTGACCAGAGGGCAGCTTTGCTGTTGGTTGGTGTCCCATTGGCCAGAGGAGCCAATCAGATCCGTCTAACTAGGTGGTAAATTGGTGGTGAAGTCGAACATGGGCGATATTAGGTCAGGTTTCGTTTACCTGACAGAACAATTAATAAAATAAAGTATCAATACTGCAATGTAGAAATGCTCTGTTACAAGTCAAAGTCCGGGATACAAAATTGGAGTAAAAGTGCAAAGGTATTGGCTTCAAAATGTAATTGAAGTATCAAACGTAACGCAAAACCATCAAATGGGCAATGTGTGAAGTTTGCATTAAAAAAAATTGCTAATGTCAAACAATCTTTTTTGTGTGCGTGCATGCGTGCGTGTGTAACAGACGTGATCTTGCGTTGTGTTATATGAAGCACCATAGACCAGGATCTCAGCAGTGAGTAGATTTATTCTGTACAACAAAGAATGAGTCAATCACTGCTCTGCTCTGACGTATGTTTTCCACATTACAATTGCTGGAAAAAAAGCAGATGCAACAACTTTGGGTACATATAATAAATAATAGACAGATAACAGATAAATAATCTGCAGAACAAAATAAACACAACCTACCGCTTTCAAAGCCAATATGAAATAGGAAGTGCGGTAGGTTACGTCATTAGGTTATAGGTCATAGGTTACGTCAACCGCCTGAACTCTTAAAGTGACAGAACATTGGATCATAATATAATATAATGCCTGGACAAGTGGAAGCACTATTAACCACGTTACACGTGCATGTGTGTGTGTGTGTGTGTGTGTGTGTGTGTGTGTGTGTGTGTGTGTGTGTGTGTGTGTGTGTGTGTGGTGAAAATGGGGGGTTGGTGATTGTGGAAATGTTGATTTGCATCACAGCGAAATGTTGCGCAATAACAGTCACGCAAAAGCAATATTTTTACAGTAAATAACAGTTGCAGTGATACAATGTAGTCTTAGAATTAGAATTCCGGTGGCATGCAGTTTTTTTTCTGCATGGAGAGATGTGTGCTAATGGAGTGGGAGATGCCGACCAGATAAATGGCTTGTGTTCTATTAGGGTAGAAGGATTTGGCCGCCGACCCCCATCTGAAAATATGTTGTTTTCTCTCAAAAACCATCAGAGCTACAGTTACAACACTTGGAGGGGAGGTTCAGAATAATTATTAAAATACATGTAATAAATATTACATCACTCGGCCTCATTCAGATGTGTCATTCCTTGGGTCATGACACATCTCCCAATATAGGCCACGCCCATTTGCGTCAGGGTAGATTTGACGCCATTTTGACTTTTCTTCAAAACACACTTCTTGCTCTTCCACCTACAGCTTTTGTGCAAATCTCACAAAAAACGGTACTCATCCGATTAAAACACCACAGGCAGACTTTTCAGAGTCCGTATCGTTCGGCTGTAATCGGCTTCCAAAGTTAGTGGGAGGGGCCTGTTTTACAAAAAATCTCACCCGTGTGAACTGAGTGGTGCAACTCCCCTCCCCCCTCCTCTCTTTCTCTCTCTTTCTCTCTCTCTCTCATTAGCAGGCAACAGCGCAGCACTATCACTCTCTCTGTTTCTGGCACAACAGCATTGGTACTAATAGTCATACTGGTGCTCATTAACCATTGAACTAAAAAAAACATAGGAGGGGCTAGCGCCCCTCAAAAACACCAAAAGGGGTTCCCGTCCTGAATGGGATACATTGACACGAAAACATGTCATCAGAGCGGAGGGAGGGGCGTCAGCTGCGACTCCTCCCACCCCCCAGGGTAAGTTGTGATTTGCTCTCGTTCACTGCAATGCAATTTGCGGCATTTCCAAAACAATATTGCGCAGAGTAGCGATTATCAAACGTATTTGCAATGCCATACGTTGAAAGATCTGTTGCCCGTGGACAAGGCACGTTACCTCCGCAAGTTAGATATTATCGGCATAGAGGCACGGTGGCACAGTTGGTAGTGCTGTCGCCTCACAGCTAGAAGGTCCTGGGTTTGATTCCCGCTCGGGGCGCTGTGGGTGCTGGCGGCGAGTTTACTCCTCCGCGTCATCAGTGCCCATACCCGAAGGCGGGGTTGGCAAAAGGGCCTTTCTGTGTGGAGTTTGCATGTTCTCCCCGTGTCCCCTAGGGTAGGTACCCTCACAAAAACATGCAGTAATCCTGGTCTCTAAACTGCCTCCCCCTGGCCAGCCTGATGGAGGGGAAAAGGAACTGGTTGGAATAACGTGTTCCTTCCACGCGCTACGTCCAATCGGGTGTAAAGGAGCAACTTGGACACTCAAGCATGAAGGAAGCATGAGTTAAGTCAGTTGCTCTCCCCAGGTTGGTGGAGGGTGTGTAGAGCCTATAGGATCACATTAGATGATTGACACAGGGGTGAAAAATGGGTTACAAAATCGTGGGATAAAAAAATATAAGAAATAGATATTATCGGCATAGATGTTTGTCCGTATGTGATTAAGGATTGGAAAAAGTTGCATTGGCAGCCATAGAAAATTCTGCCCAGGGTAAATGGGTTTTTGGGCGTTCCTGTCTTGTTAAAAAACTGGATGTGACGTTTTTGGGCGTTCCTGTCTTGTTTCGTGTCAGTGTATACAAGGTGTGCGGTGTGTAGATAGATAGAATACTTTATTGGCAGTTTAAGAAAATTACAGAAACATTACATAATTTAAAAAAAACGCCAAATGGACTTCGACACAAAAAAGCCTTCGCTTGTTTCCATTGTGGTCCACTTTGTAACAATGAAACTATAAATACTGTACAGACAAAACAACCACAACAGTCTTGACGTTGATTTGGCACAGTCGCCTTCCAAAACCAACTAACTGTGGAGGAATGGACGGGAGAGACACGTTAGTGATGTGAGAAAATAAAGATTGCAGCACATAGAAAACATCCGGCCCTAACGCAGTGATGTGGGGAAAGGGTTATATGCCTGTCTGTCCAAACATGGACAGGCATTCATTATGTAATCCTCATTTCAACAGCACTTTTAGTTTTTTGCACAAGTTTGTTTCAACGAATAACGGTGACTTTGCAATTTAGGAATATGAATAGACACAGGAATATGTAGACAGCATAAGTGCATTGTATGTAGTCATAGCACGTCATAGTACATAATGTATATCATAGTAGTATAGATGTATAGCTTATTTCATTATAGATATTCCACTGTTACTTTCTTAGCTTACGCATGTTTCATGATAAATGTTTTTATGTGATGTATTCCCCATGCTTTTTGTTCTTGCTTAATGTAAGTCGCTCTGGATTAAGAGCGTCTGCTAAATGCCTAAATTGTAAATTGTATGAAACATGGTCTTCCACAAGGTTCAGTAGGCCTAACTCAGGGGTGCCCAAAAGGTACAAAGGCTGTGCATGGTATAGACCACATGACCTGCCCCTAAATATATATAACGTTTGGCATGTTTGACTTGATTGATTGACTGTCTGATCTGTCAGCTTAAAGAGATAACTCAGATTTTTTTTAACTTAAGCTGTATGAAATCCTTGCAGGGTTGGACTCATTTTCGCGCGGATTTGGCCCCGACCAGCCCACCACAACTATAGCGCGCAGATAGCAGAAACTATACCGCCCGCTCCGTCGAGGCACACACAAACAAACAAGCCCTAATACCACCACTTTTACTGAACAACATGAATGATACAAACCAACAGACAACTACACAACCCTTTGTAGAGGGCTGACTGGCTGGCTGGCTGGCAGAATGGCAGCATACACGGACCATTCCTGGTGACCTGCCGCCTATTGGCCTGCCTGCCTGTCGCGGCCCACCGGGAATATGCCGAGTACGTCCTATGGCCTGAATACTTGCCATAGTGGTTGCAACTGTATTAATTGATTGACCGAGCCCCGTGGTGGGTGTTCTGCTCTGGTTTCGGTGAAATATTAAGTAGTTCCGTAGTTCTTCTATATGGAGAACAACATCGGGTCATCTTAATAATAATAATAATAATAATAATAATAATAAAACTTTATTTGTATAGCACCTTTCATGACATGAAATGCAGCTCAAAGTGCTTTACAGAAAAATGGAGAATAAAAGAAAAGCAAGGCAACAACATTAAAAACAAGCAGTAATGCAATACAGTGAGGACATGAATAACAAAAATAAAAAATAAAAGATCAATTAAAAGCAATGTTGTAGAAGTGGGTCTTGAGCTGAGCTCTAAAAATGTCTACAGAGGCTGCCTGACGAAGGTAGGCCTACAGTGGGAGCTTGTTCCATGCCGACGGCCCGTAGAAGCAAAAAGCTGCTTCCCCGTATTTTTTAGTTGCCATTTTTTTTGGCAAAGCGAGCAGGCCAGCAGTGGAAGACCTTAGGGGGCGGTTTGGGACATATTTAGGCAGGCAGTCATGTAGGTAGGAAGGTGCGAGACCATTGAGAGCTTCATAGACAAGTAAAATAATTTTAAAATCAATCCTAAAAACAACCGGAAGCCAGTGCAGTGATGCCAAGTAATATGTTCTAATATGAGTAATATGTTCTAGTAATATGTTCTAATATGAGTAATATGAGTAATATGTTCTCTCAGAATCGTCTCATATAATAATTGTGGTCCAAAAATAACTGTCCCTTTTCGCTTTTTACAGATTATGAAAGAAGTACATTTCTAAATGATGTCATTGAAATGACATGGCCTGAGAAAAAGCCAAGACAAACAATGTGACGCTCTTTGGACAATCGCAACCATTCACAGTACAAACACGACGAGGTGGACAACAACATTGTGTGTGTGTGTGTGTGTGTGTGTGTGTTGAAATAGCCGATCTAAATTGGGGTCTAATTGTGGTCCAAAAATAACTGTCCCTGCGATATTATCGGGAGATAATGATGCTCTGTATCATTTTTTTTTTTTCGCTTTTTACAGATTATGAAAGAAGTACAGAATGTACGATTTCTAAATGATGTCATTGAAATGACATGGCCTGAGAAAAAGCCAAGACAAACAATGTGATGCTCTTTGGACAATCGCAACCATTCACAGTACCAGTAAGACGCGCAAACGCGGGAAGCGAACGCAGCACGTACATATTTGTGTTTTGGACGTATAGCTGCTTTGGGGACTCCTTATATGGTTATGGCTGAGTCGTGGTGACGTAATCACTCAGCTCCATATATGGGCACAAAAGCGGGACAGACAGACACACACACAGACATGATCTGCTAGGTCTCATAGTAAGTGCTCACTGCGTTCGCAACAAACACGACGAGGTGGACAACAACATTGTGTGTGTGTGTGTGTGTGTGTGTGTGTGTGTGTGTGTGTGTGTGTTTTTACGAGTGAAAAAAAGCTAGTATACGAACATTGTTCGTCTTAGTATTGGTAGACGAAATCAACATTGGGTCCCAGTTGAAGGGTTCCGTTTTTTTCGGCCGCGCTTTGTTTTGGTTCCCCCAATCCATCCCCATTTAAATGCTGAATCTACTAGTTTAGTCGCCAGTCGCTATATACGAGTCGCAATAGAAGATGGATATACCAAAGAAACTATTCCTATATATGAGCTAAAACTACGCCGTGTCATGGGTTTTAATTGGACAGGCCCTAAAATTACGATGTAGGAATTATTAGTGTGGTTGTTGCCTATAGGCCAAAAAATAAACGGCCTCCTGGTGGCGCTACAACATGCCCATGTGAAAACTCTGGGGCAGAGGTTCTGCTGTGCCATCCAGGGAGTGAGTGAGTGAGAGTGAGAGTGAGAGTGTGTGTGTGTGTTTTCGCCACGACGGTGCCGGAGATTAGCTCACAACGTGTCAAATGTAGATCAGCTATAGTTCAACCATTTTAAAATGTTTTTCAAAATAGTAAAAAAAAAAAAATCACACCTGTGTGAACTGAGTGGTGCAACTCCTCTCCACCCCTCCTCTCTCTCTCTCTCTCATTAGCACTGCAGGCAACAATGCAGCACTATCTCTCTCTCTCTCTCTGTTTCTGGCACAACAGCGCCCCTACTGGTACTCATAGTCATACTGGTGCTCATAAACACACATTAAGGGGTGGCGCAAGATATAGCCCCTGTCTCTCCCCATGGCTTCGGCCTTCGGTGGAGACAATAAGTAGCTTAATATTTTAATGGTTAACCCAGAGACTTTTAGAGAGAGAGAGAGAGAGAGAGAGAGAGAGTGAGTATTGAGGGGTCAGAACACAGAGCTCGAGAGCTGTTCATGCAGCCTGGAGAGTGACAAGCTGGAGTTTGAAATGCATCGTTTTCAACGAGGGCGGTGAAAATATCAGCAATTCTATAGGCATGTGTGCAAACGTGGTCTCTGTAATGCTTATGTTGTACTATTACTATATAAAAAAAAATACATCTAAAATAAAAGGGATTTAAGATCATTAAAACTGTCTCAGTGCAACATGAAGCCTTATGAGGCCTCCCCAATATAGCTGCTGCCCGAGTCCAGTGCATTCTGCCAACTATACATAAAGAGACAGACAGTGGGTGGGTATGACACCTTCAGTCAAAATGTAAGTAGCCTTGCAGAGCCATGAGGCCCATAGGGGCAGGAGCCCATCTCCTGTTTCTGTAGCGTGAGGCAGCTTCAGAAACAGGGGTATGACCCGGCCGGGGATCGCACCCCGACCTCCCAGACTCCGGGTGAACACTCTAACCACAAGGCCACTGAGCTGGTCAGTCAAAATCTACTGTCCATAAAAGGTTCTCAATAATGGAATGAGGTCCCCCTTTTAAAAGAATCTTGTGATCGTGTGTGACGCTCAGTCCAAAATAGAGTAAACCTACCCTAATAATAGCTTAATCTTTTCTTATTTTTTGTATTCTTACTAGTCTTATTACGTTTGAAATGTACTAGGTATTTGTATGCTGTGTCCTGTATGTCAGTCCTGTTTGTATTGTTTGATGTTTGGGGAGGGAGCAGTAGTTTAGTTAGACTAGTCATTGTTCTGGGGACTGCAGATGGAAATTAGCATGTTTTGCTAAATCTGATATATTTACACTGCATTTGTCATGTAATGTTCATCAATATACACGGTCCCGACTAAATAAACTAATAAAGTGAACGGAGTTGTGGCAACTCTCTCCTCTAAACGGTGCTGGGTTAACCCAGCAGCTAAAGATTCTAAAGACAGAGTTCCTAGCGCTTACCTCACCGGTGGCTCTCCATCCAATACATACAAAAAAAGCTCAACTCAAAACACGTTTAAAATATTGTATTCAATGTGTGGAATATGACAATATCACAACACAAACACATCAAGCAGCCGTTTCTTACAAATATTCAGTTAGCCTTTTTTCTTACAAATATTATACAAAAGTTTTGTTTGAGAAAAAAAGAAATGCACAAAAGGTGACCCCGCAATATTCAACCATCAAATTAAAAAATATATATACACATGCAAGCATGAAAAGCCTGGTTTCTCTCACAGTTTACCAATGAAAACATAAAATAAACTAAAATAAAAGAGTATAAAAGGCAGTCATCGTCTGGAACATTCCAGTATGTCTCTCTCACGCACGCACGCACGCACGCACGCACACACACACACACACACACACACACACACACACACACACACACACACACACACACACACACACACACACACACACACACACACACACACACACACACACACACACACACACACACACACACACACACACACACACACACACACACACACACACACACACACACACACACACACACACACACACACACACACACACACACACACACACACACACACACACACACACACACACACACACACACACACACACACACACACACACACACACACACACACACACACACACACACACACACACACACACACACACACACACACACACACACACACACACACACACACACACACACACACACACACACACACACACACACACAGGGTCCCTGGAGTCTACAGTCTACAGCAGGTATCTGACATGCATTGATATGTTACTTATCTCCCTGAGATTCCCAAAGTAAACATCGATGTTACAACGTGAGAATGTAAGTAGTTGGTTTCACATGTAAAAGAATTACATGCCTCGAGTGAAAAGTCCACCAATACTGTATGGCAAAATCGTTACGCGACGAGTTAAATAAATCGCCTTGTGATCGGTTGTCAAGTGGGGTAGGGAGGGAGCACTCTGTGAGGTGACCACCGAACTACAACATGAGTGTTATAATGTTATAATCATGAGTTGCCCATGTCTGTGTACTTGAACTTGAGATACAGTGTACTTGATATGTATTGTGTACTGCCTGAACTGTAGCATACTTTATATATAGGCTACGAGAGACATCTCGGTGGCAGCAAGGTCAGCCTTGCTGCAGTATAGGCACGTTATTTTGTCTCATATCATATTATCACGTCATCGTCTATAAAGTATGCTACAGTTCAGGCAGTACACTGCATCTCAAGTTCAAGTACATGGGCAACTCATGATTATAACAACGAGCCGAGGTGAAGAGCAAACCACCGCCACCGCCCCAGCCCTTCTCTCTGTTTTTACTCACCACCGCTCAACGTTATTTCAGCTCCGGGGGTGGTCAGCTCATCACCGGAGCGGTGGTCACCTCACCACCGAAAATCCAGACTATGAATGAGCCTTCTTGAGCTGTTGGAAATCCCATCCTACAATGCCATTACTTTTCGGTTTTCTGTACAGTTCCAATATTGAGGATTAACTGCGTAAAGTACCATGAGTTAACTGTTGTGTATTGTGCATTCCCCTTACCTTTTGAAACGGTTTGAAATACGAATGACAAATGGCATAAAATTACATTCTCACAAATAACTAGTAGTGCAACTTGACGTTAGTACCTATAAAACTCCTATTCTACACAACGTATTATTAGCTCATGAAGATTTTTTTATTTTATTTTTTGCTTAGGCAGCAGTTCAGTGAATCACATCACACCCAGCTTCGGCAGTCTGCACATAACCACTAGATGGTGCTGTGGCACTGATTGAGTTCCGGCCATGTAAGTCCCCTAACCTCATATCAGTCTTAAAGGTAGTGTAGGTGATATTTTTGGGTTAAAAAAACAAAACAACTTTTGTTTAAAAAGGTTACTATATTCTGATAGTAGTGGTAGAGGGCGGGGCTTTGCTAAAGGTGAATTCCACGTGTTTGATCTGTATCCTGATTGGATAAAATTGCTATTCCAGTTTCGGTTTCTGAAAATGCATTTTCTGTTTAATTAATAAAAAGCTGGAGAGACATGAGAAACTCCTGTTACTTAAACACTCTACAGCAATGAGTACTATCACAATACAGAGTGTTTTAAAAAGACCCCTGGCTATAAAAGACAAATATGCCTTAAAACATCATACTTGCCTTATATAACTAAAATTAAAAAATAAAAAACACCTTAAATATTGTATTTCTTTCATAAAAAGAAAATGTTTCACTCAATGGGAACTGCTCCTGTCGCAAGTTGATGATGTCATATGTCCATGTGTGGTCCCGCCCTGTGTAAAGTACGTGCTAATAAAAGTATTTAAAATATTGCTTTGATGCTTATATTAACCTTAGGAAGTATTAAGTTGTTTCTTTTCAGCATATGCATTCCGTACATTCCACAGGGCTAGACCACACATGGACTTTATGGACCACATGCTCATATAGTGTTGAACAACGACCCAACATTACATACTAAGCATTCTGAATGTATATATTCAGGAGAACAAATGAAAGCAGAAAAAATGCAGGCAAACTATCCTCAGGCTCCATCACAAAAACATATTTAAAAGGATATTTTAGGGAAAAGAAGAAGAAAAAAATGTAAAAGGAAATTACATCTCCGAAATGCATTTAACATCGTATGACAAATTATTGTCCAGGAGATCTCCCCATGTGGGCTCTTTGCCCATTGACTGCCCGGTTTATTTCGCCCACCTGTTCTCTCCCCTGGCCACGTCTAAGCTCTTATTTTAGGGAAAAGAATCGGAGATAAATTGGATTTTAACAGTCTCCATATCCAGCAATGATTAATAAGGACAATGGCCTAATCGATTAGGCCCTAATCAATCCATTAATAAAAGGACAATGGCCTAAATCCAGTGGTTTTCAACTTTTTTTTTCATGTTTCACATTTATTCGGAATTTGAGCCACACGGACCACCATTTGATGACATTAACCCATTCTGAACGGGAACCCATTTTGGTGTTAGCATCATGTTATGCTTTAGCTTTTGAAAAACAGCAGATCTACAAGCTCATATCGCGCCACCGAGTGGCGCGCTACGAGCTTGTAGGTCTGCTATTTTAGAAAAATCGAAGAACGACTGACATTTTTTAAATCTGATCTCAGGTCAGAATGGGTTGATCAGACCCAGTGTGTGTCCAGTGGAAACCTCGTATGAATCTGATCTCAGGTCAGAATGGGTTAAGCCTCTCAAATCCAAAACTTTGAAGATTTTGTTATCGGATAACACTTTGTTAAGGTGGGGTCAGACTCGCCGCACCCGTTCGTGCAGCTTCTCGTCTTTGCATTGACTTTGTATGTAATCGCGCCGCTCTAACCATCCGAGGCTACATTAAAACAGGCTCAAAAAATTGTCAGTGATGTTACCCATGTTTTAAATGGCGAGTTTGTACTTCTGCCCTCTGGGAGAAGATACAAAGAACCAAAGTGGAAGTACATCAGATTTAAAAAATAATTTGTATCAGCATCAACCAAGATGCTGAACGAGGCTCTGAAACAGCAGTAACTACGTGAGGCCTGATTATCCACATAATGTGTGCAATTGTGTAATGTTGTGTCTTCCTCTGTAATGTATTTGTGTTGTCATTGATGTTTTATGTGTGGCTGCAGCTGGGGTGAAAGCCCAAGACAAATTTCCCTTGTGGACAATAAAGTTTACCTTGACCTTGACCTTGTCTAAAACGCACCTTTAGGAGGGATACAGTAACAGGGCAAATATTGATCAAACTATCAATTCAACTTCTTGTAAATTATTATTTAAAAAAGAAAATCGTAAAATTAAACCAAATAATGGACCCATATGTTACGGTTTACAGGTCCATTGTGTCTCATTGTATGCTCTCAAGAGCTAAAAGATCTAATAAGGGTCCATTTGTTTACCACCTCTCTGGGGACCACCTGGGAACCTCCTCGGAGACCACCACTGGTTGAGAACTGCCGGTCTAATCGATCCGTTAAATCACGTCCAATCGGTGCTCTGGTATCTGGCTCCCAGCGCCTGGCCAGCAAGCCAATCAGATCACTCTGCATCCAACGCCGGGCAAGCATAGCGTCCATGTCACACCGTTCGCTGGCGGACCTCCCCTCCACCTGTGACGTCACTGTTGCCCGGCAACAGAGGAGACAATTCTGGTGGGGGAGGAAGGGGAGAAATGAGTGGTTATACGTACTTCATCGGGGTGTTAAGTCCGTAGGAAAGTTATCACACACAGTGGGATGGAGAAAAACAGAAAGAAATAACATTTAGTTTGACCCAGAGCCTTAAGCCATTTTGACCTAAGGACGATTCTACAAATCCTCATGTTTCTATGTCAGTGGTGCTCAAACCGTTTCATTTCAAGGACCCCCAATATCATTATGTATTTGGCTGCCGACCCGTATCTGAAAATATGTTGTTCCAGGGCCCTCCCAGAAGCGAAGATTTGAGAAATGTTCGCTCTGAAAGAATATATATATATTCAAAGATTTGCACTACATTTTCACTCGGCCACTGCAGCATGGCAAATTGTGGTGAAATTGGTGACCTGCCGAAATATGTGACTCGGTGCCACACTATGAGCTATGAGCTATTTCAGAACAATCGTGAAAATGTGCCTCAAATCGTTGAATATATATTCTTTCAGAGTGAACGTTTTTTTTTACCTCAAATCTTTGCTTCTGGGGGTGTGGGGGGTTCCTGGAACTACATATTTTCAGATGGGGGGGGGGGGGGGGTCGGTGGCCAAATACATATGACTTTTGGGGTCCTTGACATTAAATATTGAGCACCACTGTCAACTGTCCGGATTTAGAAGATGTCAGGCCTAAATGGGTTAAAAACACCAAATGTTTATGGGTTTAAGAAACGTAATTGAAGCGTCCTCCTCCATTCCTCACCCCTCATCACCAAGGTGGTGTCCTCCTTCAGAGACGCTGGACCGTCGCCGCCAGCCTTCGTAGCTCCCGTGTGGCCGGCGGCGGCGGTGGCGGTGGTGGGGGGGCTCCCGTTGGGGTCGGCCGCGGCTTTGACCTTGGACGGGGGCCACCGTTTCCTCTTCCTCCCGTCCACCGTGTCCACCTTCACCTGGCAGAGGTTCTGCAGAAGACCCATGAAGTCAAATTCCTCTCCCGAACACTCGCCCTGTCTCTTCAGCAACTCCAGCACCTGTTTTGTTGTACAGAACACACACACACACACACACACACACACACCGCTGGTTCTTTACTGGGCTACTGGGACAATTGGGGCAAACACCGTCTTTTAAAGTGAACGCGTATGCTGACACTGGGAACTGGGGTTTATGCTAACAGCTAGCGGTAGAGATAGAGTTAATGTGTAATAGTCAGTCTTGACACATTACATGACAAGAAACACAACCCGGGTGGGAATTAACGTCTGTGTATAATGCTGTTAGGTTTTTTTTACAGGACTCCAACACATTCTCACAGCCTCTGTAGACATTTTTAAAGCACAGCTCAAGACCCACTTCTACACTCTTGCTTTTAATTGATCTTTTAAATGTTTCGTTATTCATGTCTGCACTATATTGCATTAATGTCTATTTATGAGCAGGCTACATTAAAACGGGCTCAAAAAAATTGTCAGTTGACAAAAACACACACATAATAAATAAATCATTTGTACCAGCGTCAACTAAAATGTTGAACGCGGCTCTGAAACAGCAGTGAACTGTAAGCGGTTAGATTATTCACACTGTGTGCACTTGTGTAATGTTGTGTCTCCCTCCGTTATGTATTTTGTTTTGTCATTAATGTTTTGTGTGTGGCTGTCCCTTGTGGACGATAAAGTTTACCTTGACTTGTAGGACTGTAGTTCACATACCTTCATGTACTTGACTTGAGCAGTGTTGTTTTCGTCGACTAAAACTAAGACGAAGAATGTTCGTCGTCTACCTTTTTCCACTGACAAAAACTATTGGAAACTAAATGAAAACTAAGCTATGATGACTAAAACAAAGACTAAATGTATTGACAATTTTGCCAACAGATAAAAACTAGACTGAAATGTTAGGAAGGGACTAGTGGACAAGAGATCCAGTATAAGTCATTTTACACTTGGTTGCATGCTGAAAATAGCAGATCTACAAGCTCACGACGCGTCGCAGCGCGACGCAAGTGTAAAATCATTGTCATTGCGATGGCATCAAGGCCCGCCAAAATACATTTCAGTCGACTAACTCAACCGTAGATTTAGTCGACTAAAATCTCACGACATTTAGTCGACTAAAACTAGACTAACACTTAAAACATCCCAGGTGACTAAAATGTGACTAAAGCTAAAATCTAAACTATTCGATCACTTCAATTGTATGACTAAAACTAAAAATCAATCATTTGCTGCCACAAAAACAACACTGGACTTCCGAGCTCTGTAATGGGAAAATGACATTTCAGTCTATGTAAGCTAACTGTAGACAGAGAAAATACTCTTCCACCTGTTACCAGCTTATTCTAGTAGACCAGAGCAACAGCATGTAAGGGCATGTGTTAAGCCATATCGGGACATGTGTCGAAGGAGTGTCTTGTTGCTTTTTCAACCATATGTATTTCTATTCTTTTGGTACCTCTCGAGATGTATAAGAGAGGGGGAAAAACCTGTGATTGGGAGTTGTCATGATACTGTTAGGATATTGTGCTCTGGGGCAGCAGAGGGTTTCACATATATATACACATCAGTCCTATCATTCCACCTCATGCACACATGGTTTGTTTATTTGTTTTATTATGTTGGCACCGCCTCTACGTCACAACATTGGAGGCCGGCCACTGGAAGTACGACGTCATAAAATAGACGTCATCACAACGGGACGGGAGACGGAGGAAATGTTTGGACAGCACGGTGTCTAGGGCGTGAGGCAACAGTTAGGAGGACGCGACTCAGTGGTACCGACCGACACATACGAAGGCCACCGGCCAGCTGCACTGAACTAGACGATAGGCCACGGAGGGATAGCGCTGTCCTAAGTAGGTCTATAGTGTTACAGTGGGTTGGGTGTATAGTGGAGCTTCGCGTAGTTGGAACGTTGTTACTGACCGTCCCTTGTTGTCCTCCTGTGTCGGCGCTGAGCCACGACTAATCCATAAAACTAGAAAATACCCTACGGGGAACAAAAAAAGAAGCAAACCAACGGAAGCTATTAAAATAGTAACGACGCGGGTTGTTATCCCCGCACCTGAACACCTACCGATCCAGCACCTCGCTTCGGCTGTGGGCCAACGCCAGAGCTGGCCGTGGACAACAGGTGAGTGGACCGGGGTGTTGGTGATGCGGGGGCCGGTGCCGTTTTTGTTTTAGTTTGACATATGCACGCTCACACGCACATACGTTCATCCACGTCTTTTAGGTCAGGGTAGCTCCTAGTGTTGTTGTTAAATATCGAGCCTATAGGAGCAACCCGTGACAGAATGGGGGCTCGTCTATACTGAACCTTTATATCTAGTTGTTTGGAAAATAGTTTAAGTGTTAAGTGTTAACAGTTTAAAGGAAAACATGGCAGAATTTACACCAGAGACGTTTTTGGGAAAAATGCGCAAACTCAGTGAGTGGTATAACCTGAAGAAAGAGGAGTTGCGGCTAGTGGCTGATTATTTAGCAGTGACGTTAGCACCGGAGATGAAGAAGGGGGAAATGGTGGAGATATTGGTGCAACGAGTGGGGGGAGAGCCGCTTGATAATGCCACTCGACAACAATTGTCAGCAGTAGAATTACAAAAAGTGGCGCTGGAACAATTAAAAATCAAAGAAAGAGAAGAGACGGAGCGTGAGCTGGCTCGTATTGCTTTAGAGAGAGAAAAACTGAGGGTCGAATTGGAAATCAAGAAATTGGAGCACGCTGCTGGACGAAATGAGAGAGTATTTGAGGTGGGGCGTAATATATGTCTCGTGCCCAAGTTTAATGAACAAGAAGTGGATGTATTCTTTTTGTCATTTGAGAAAGTGGCAAGTAGCTTAAAGTGGCCCCCAGAATGTTGGGCGCTGTTGGCACAAAGTGCATTGACAGGAAGAGCTCAGGAGGTGTATGCAGCTCTAGATGAGGAAAAATCAGCTGATTATCAGACGGTGAAAAGGATTGTTTTGGGTGCTTATGAATTAGTCCCTGAATCATATCGCCAGAAATTTCGGGGTTTGCAGAGGAAAGGGGGGGAGTCACATTTAGAATTTGCCAGACAAAAGGAGATGGCATTTGATAGGTGGTGTCGAGCCCAAAATGTGAATCAAGAGTATGATAAACTGAGGCAGCTCATCCTAACCGAGGAATTTAAAAATAGTATGCCCGCAGAGATTAAAACACATTTGGAGGATCACAAAGTAGACAATTTGCATAAAGCTGCAATATTGGCAGATGAATATGAATTGTCGCATAGGACAAATTTTGCTGGGGCAAAGACATTCTATCAAGAGGTACAGGATGAAGGGGGATTTTCAGGTTCCAGGGGAGGGGGGAGGGGGAGGGGAGACAGGCCAGGAGCACCTTCGGGTATGCCGGCTGGACCAACATGTCATTATTGTAGGAAAAGAGGACATATAAAGGCTGAATGTTACAAATTGCAAAATGATGTGGCAAGAGAAGGGGGAGCGAGACCAGTGGGGGTGGTTTCGAGGAATTCTGAGTTGGAGAGGACTATGGAAATGTACAAGGAGTTCATTTCAGAAGGGTCAGTCATAGTTGATGGAAAGGAGAGCTCCATAGTAGTGTTGCGAGACACAGGAGCCAGTCAGTCGCTGTTAATAGAAAATGTTGGAGAGAATGACGGAACGTTTCTCAAGACATATGCGCTGATTAAAGGGGTGGGAGGGGAATACATCTGTACCTATCCACCAAGTGATGTTAAAATCAAAAGTGGTGAGTGGGCTGGTGTCTGTGGGAATGGTTGCCAGTTTGCCAGTGCCGGGAGTAGATTTTATATTGGGTAACGACCTGGCTGGGGACAAGGTTTTTGCCAACCCTACAATCACTACAACACCAGCGGTGTCGAGGGAGACTGAGGAGTTACAGGATAGATTCCCAGGAATATTTCCCGCTTGTGTTGTGACACGAGCACAGGCGAAACAGACAACAGAAAGTGAGGGAGAAGAGGAAGCAGGAGAGGCTCAGCGTAGTGTGGCAAAGGTGTTTTTTGCAAATGTGGAAGGCTCCATTAGGACCTTTACACATAGGGATTTAGTGAAGGCCCAGCAGGAGGACCCAGACACTAAGAAGCTGTCTGAGGGTGCGATGTCACAGGAGGAAATGGAGAATGAAGCGGGGGGATTTTATGTGAACAATGGTGTACTCATGAGAAAATGGAGGGCTAGGGAGTGTCCAGCTAATCAGGACTGGAAGGTAGTGTATCAGGTGGTGCTCCCACCGGGTTATCGAGAGGACATCCTTAAATTGGCTCACGAGGTTCCGACAGCGGGACATTTAGGAATTAGGAAAACCCAAGCCAAGGTGCAACAACATTTCTATTGGCCAAAGATGCATAAGGACATAGTCTGGTTTTGTAAAACGTGTCACGCTTGTCAGATGGGGGGGAAACCAAACCAGGTTATTCCCAAGGCACCACTCATTCCGATTCCGGCCTTTGAGGAGCCTTTTACTAGAGTGTTGATAGACTGTGTAGGGCCCCTGCCAAAAACGAAAAGGGGGCATCAGTATCTGCTCACAATCATGGATGTGGCAACGAGATATCCTGAGGGAATCCCCCTGAGGAATATTAAGGCAAGAACAGTGTTGGATGCACTATTAAAGTTCTTTACCCAGTATGGCATTGCACGGGAGGTCCAATCGGATCAGGGTTCGAACTTCATGTCAGGAGTGTTTCAGGAGGTAATGCACCAGTTAGGTATAAAACAGCTGAAGTCATCGATCTACCACCCGGAGTCTCAGGGAGCCCTGGAGAGGCACCATCAGACCTTGAAAACTATGATTAGGACCTATTGTGTGGAAGACCCAGGGGACTGGGACAGAGGTATCCCTTTTTTGCTATTTGCAGCAAGGGATGCGGTAAACGAGTCAACAGGCTTTAGTCCGTTTGAATTGGTGTTTGGTCATGAGGTAAGGGGACCGTTGAAGTTGGTAAAAGAGAAGTTTCTTGGGCAGGAGGCCGAGGTGAACATCTTGGATTATGTTTCAGAGTTTAAGTCCAGACTGAGGGCAGCCTGTGGGATTGCGGGAGAGCATTTGAAGGGTGCCCAAGAAAAAATGAAGGCTACATATGACCAGACAGCTCAGAGGCGCAGTTTTAATGTGGGGGACAGGGTGTTGGTACTGTTACCTATTAGGGGAGATCCCTTGCAGGCGCGGTTTAGTGGACCCTATGTAATTGGTGAGAAGATCAGCGAGGTGAATTATGTCATTAACACTCCGGATAGACGTAAGAAGAAAAGGTTGTGTCACATAAATATGGTGAAGCGGTATCATGGTCGGGAGGAGAAGCCAGTGGCGGCTATTACCATAGGAAAGAGTGACCCAGAGGAGGAAGGTGGGGCAGAGAGTTTGGAGCCAGTGGGAATCCGGTTGCTAAACAGTGAGGTGATGGATAAGTGGGGTCCGTTGGTGGAGCATCTACAACCAAGTCAGGGGGAGGACGTGTATGCTCTGATCCAGCAGTTTCCGGAGGTGTTTACTGACACTCCGGGGTTGACCTCGGGGGTTAAACATGATATAGAAATAGGGGATGCCTTGCCTGTCAAGCAGCATCCCTATAGGTTAAATCCTACGAAGATGGCTGCAGTTAGGGAAGAAATAAAATACATGCTAGAGCATGATATTATTGAACCTAGCAGTAGTGATTGGAGCTCGCCGGTGGTACTCGTGCCAAAACCGGATGGGAGTATTAGGATGTGTGTGGATTTTCGCAAGGTAAATGCAGTGTCTAAGGCAGACTCATTTCCGCTTCCCAGAATTGAGGACTGCATTGATAGAATTGGCTCAGCTACATACGTATCTAAGTTTGACTTGTTGAAAGGATATTGGCAGGTGCCGTTGACAGAACGGGCCAGAGAGATCTCAGCATTTGTGACTCCCGATGGACTGTATCAATTTCGGGTCCTGCCGTTTGGGTTGAGAAATGCTCCGGCCTGCTTTCAGCGTCTGATGAGCCAGGTCACCAGAGGACTGAGGAACTGTGTAACCTATATTGACGATGTGGTTTTGTACCATGATACGTGGGACGAACATGTAGCTCAGATAAGAGAGTTCTTTGCCCGGTTGACAGAAGCCAACCTAGTCATTAACTTAGCAAAAAGCGAGATTGGCAAGGCTCAGGTGACGTATTTAGGGCACGTGGTAGGTCGTGGTCAGGTCCGCCCACGTACCGCTAAGGTACACGCCATTAATGATCTGCCTGTACCTCAGACAAAAAAGCAGCTCATGAGAGTATTGGGAATGTGCGGTTTCTATAGGAAGTTTGTTCCTAATTTTGCGGCAACTACAGAACCCCTCACGAATCTCTTGAAGAAAACTGTGAAATTTATTTGGAACGAGAAGTGTCAGATAGCATTCGAGCAGGTAAAGGCCATCTTAACCTGTCAGCCTGTGTTAGCGGCACCTGATTTTGGGAAACCATTTAAACTGGCGGTAGATGCATGTGATGTGGGAATCGGAGGGGTGCTCATGCAGGAGGACTGTGATGGTATGGATAGACCAGTCGCTTACTATTCGAAAAAACTGAACCGACACCAAAAGTTCTATTCAACTATAGAAAAGGAAGGGTTGGCATTGGTGTTGGGGTTGCAGCATTTTGAGATCTATGTGACCAATGGTTGTGGGGAGGTTGTAGTGTATACTGACCACAACCCTCTGGTTTTCATTGAGAAGTTTAAGACCAAGAACCAGAGGCTCTTTAGATGGGGTCTGGTCCTGCAGCAATACAATCTGCGCATACAGCATGTAGCAGGGAAGGATAATGTCATTGCTGACACACTGTCTAGGGCAGCGGGCTGAAAAAGTGCTAGGGGAGTTGAAGAGAATAAGAAGATGTAGAGTATACGTGCAGGATAAAGAAAAGTAGAATTTTCTTTTTTTTTATGGGGGGAGATGTTAGGATATTGTGCTCTGGGGCAGCAGAGGGTTTCACATATATATACACATCAGTCATATCATTCCACCTCATGCACACATGGTTTGTTTATTTGTTTTATTATGTTGGCACCGCCTCTACGTCACAACATTGGAGGCCGGCCACTGGAAGTACGACGTCATAAAATAGACGTCATCACAACGGGACGGGAGACGGAGGAAATGTTTGGACAGCACGGTGTCTAGGGCGTGAGGCAACAGTTAGGAGGACGCGACTCAGTGGTACCGACCGACACATACGAAGGCCACCGGCCAGCTGCACTGAACTAGACGATAGGCCACGGAGGGATAGCGCTGTCCTAAGTAGGTCTATAGTGTTACAGTGGGTTGGGTGTATAGTGGAGCTTCGCGTAGTTGGAACGTTGTTACTGACCGTCCCTTGTTGTCCTCCTGTGTCGGCGCTGAGCCACGACTAATCCATAAAACTAGAAAATACCCTACGGGGAACAAAAAAAGAAGCAAACCAACGGAAGCTATTAAAATAGTAACGACGCGGGTTGTTATCCCCGCACCTGAACACCTACCGATCCAGCACCTCGCTTCGGCTGTGGGCCAACGCCAGAGCTGGCCGTGGACAACAGGTGAGTGGACCGGGGTGTTGGTGATGCGGGGGCCGGTGCCGTTTTTGTTTTAGTTTGACATATGCACGCTCACACGCACATACGTTCATCCACGTCTTTTAGGTCAGGGTAGCTCCTAGTGTTGTTGTTAAATATCGAGCCTATAGGAGCAACCCGTGACAATACCCCGGTGTTATGCTTCTCCAGGAGCGCTCTTGTAATAAACTCGTGATTGTGTTCTCAACACTTTTGAACTTTTAACATGATCTGGACTTCGACTTCTTTCCATTTTTGATTGTGAATCTAAAAAATAATCCACTTCAGCTCACACACACATACCTTCATGTACTTGTAGGACTTGAGCTCACTGAGGTTCTCGTGCAGGTAGAGGACGTACATGGCCAGGTCGTCCCACTGGCCGCCGGGGTGCGGCAGCACGTCCACCGTGGGCAGCAGCTCGTACATCTTCAGGAAGTGGGCGTAGCCGTGGCAGAAGAGCGGGCGGAGGCTGGCGTAGATGACCACGGGCACCAGCGTGAGGTAGACCACCAGGTTCACCAGGCTGACCGCAACACCAAAACATCGTCAAAACAAACACACACACACATAATAGTTTAGGGGGCCAAGTAATGAGGATGGCGTAGATCGGTGGTTCTCAACCAGTGGTCCTTGTTGAGAGGGTTTTCCTGGTGGTCCCCAGCTAAAGGATGGGAGAGTTGGTAACCAAATGGACCCGTATATAGACTTTAATTAATTTTTTTAACCCATTTAGACCTGAGACTGATTAAAAAAAGTATTCAAACATTTCTGAAAAAACTATGTTTCTATGTCAGTGGTTTTCAAACAATTTCGTGTCAAGGAGGGAGCCCCAGAATCATATTGTAACTGGCCGCCGACCCTCCATCTGAAAATGGATTTAACCCATTCTGACCTGAGATCAGATTCAAACGAGGTTTCCACTGGACACACACTGGTCTGATTAACCCATTCTGACCTGAGATCAGATTCTAAAAAGGTCAGTCGTTCTGCGATTTTTCAAAAATAGCAGACCTACAAGCTCGTAGCGCGCCACTCGGTGGCGCGCTATGAGCTTGTAGATCTGCTGTTTTTCAATAGCTAAAGCATAACATGATGCCAACACCAAGATGGGTTCCCGTTCAGAATGGGTTAAAAAACAATATCAGATCCGAGCTATTTTTCAATAGCTATAGTATAACATAATGCTTAAAACACCAAAAGGGGTTCCCGCCCATAATTGACAAGAAGTCTATACACAATATTATATAATGTAGAAGAATTGTTATTTTGATCAACGTTTGTCTGTCGTTTGTCTAGATGTAGCCTCGGAAACCCAGACGTTTTTATTTCCAGGGAGAAAAAAAAAGTCCACTTCAATTCGGCATAGAGTAGCGCAAACATTGCTCACTCTCTGCTGATTTCTGATTGTCTGCACCTTTGTAAAATTGACATACACACGCACACATGTACACACACACGCTCCTCTCTCTCTCTGTCGCTCTAAGTAATTAGTCTCATGTCGCGCAGCTGCGCATATATTCTCCCGGCGGATCCTGCCGGGAGCTGCCTATGCCATAAAAAGCATAGGTGAGTTCCAGGCTAGTCTAGATGTGTCACAGACTGAGACTACATTTTTTTTGGGGAGCGGTCTACCCATTGCTGACTGTCTGAACACCCAAAAAAAAAAAATATATATATATATATAGCAGTTTTAATTTAACTCTGAGAGTGCACGAATGGAACATAATGGACCCCTGGGGGTCCCCAGACCCCAGCATGAGAACCACTGTCTTTAGAAGACATATTGCAGTATATATATAAATATATACCTGAGTTTTCTTTTTTTTTTATATATACTTTGTTTTATTTTATGTTTTGTTTTATTTTATTTAACTATTATTATTATTACCCTTATTTTTACCCCCCATTGAAGTTGTTTATTAATCATAACCATATGATCCCTTTCTTTGTATCTTAGTATCTTGTCTACCTATTGGTTTTATACCTGTGTATATACTGTATGTAGTGTGTATTGTTTTGTACTCAACCTATTGGTTTTATACCTGTGTATATACTGTATGTAGTGTGTATTGTTTTGTACTCAACCTATTGGTTTTATACCTGTGTTTATGTGTTTATATGTTGTTTGTATGTCTGGCCTCGTGGGGAAAGATGGTGGGTGGGTGGGGACGACTGGGAAAGGAGTTGTGGGAGAAAATGTAAAAAAACGAAGAGTCATATTCTCTGTCTGTGAAAATGACATGACAAATTTACTTAAAAATATAAATATATACCTGAGCAGCGAGAAGACCCCGACGGCGATGAGCTTGCACTGGACCTTGTCGGGGACGGTGGAGTCGTTGACCAGCAGGCCGGTGCGCAGCGAGCAGCCGAACTCGTCCGTGAGCGAGGCCAGCTGCAGGTAGTAGCCCAGGTAGACGCACGCGCACAGCAGCGTCAGCAGCGTCAGCCCGCGGCACAGCAGGTACTGCACCAGCAGCGTCCGCGAGAAGCGCTTGGTCTTCAGGTAGTTCTCCATCAGCGGGTAGATGAAGCAGCCGTCCGTAGGGTCACTGTGGGGGGGCAGGAGAGGAGGGGAGGGCAGGAGAGGAGAGGAGGGCAGGAGAGGAGAGGAGGGCAGAAGAGGAGAGGAGGGCAGAAGAGAGGAGAGGAGAGGAGAGGAGAGGAGAGGAGAGGAGAGGAGAGGAGAGGAGACATATTTTTGTTATGACTCATACATGACCTTACAATACAATGTTGTTTTGACCCTACAAATGTCTTCTAAATCATGACAGTTTTATGAAAAACCCCTGTGTTTCTGTGTCAGTGGTTGTTCTCAAACTATTTCATGTCAAGGACCCCGAAAATTATATGTATTTGGCCGCCAATCCCCAACTGAAAATATGTTGTTCCAGGGAGCAGCAAAGATTTGAGTTACAAAACGTTCGCTGTGAAATAAAGATTTGCGATTTTGTGCCACATGTTCACGATTCTTTCAAATATAGCACATCTACAAGCTCATAGCAAAGTACCGAGTGCCACGCATATTTGGCCAGGTGATTCCTTACCTGTCTAACGAGGCATTAGAGGTGGAGCTGGCCATGCGTTTGGCCAGGTGGTTCCTTACCTGTCTCAAGAAAGCTTAGAGAAGGAAACGTGTCACGTGACTGAGGGGCTGCGCCCCACCCCCTTGTGCCAAAACTCACACTGGAAGTTCGATGAATACATTGCAGTGGATGGGAGCCCGCTGGACATCTTGTAAACAAACATTATGTATGAACGATAGCGACCTTTGTCATATAATCGGTCCAGGAATATAATAGAAGACATATGATATCACAGATTGTTTTCCGACTGGGTGTTTTTCGACTTGCTAACTGTTTAATTTTATTCAGAGTACAGCTCTGGGCTGCATGGGCTTAACCTGACTCCGCCAGCTGGTGGCAGTATTGAGTTCACAATCCTGCCTTCAAAAGCCCATAGGCCTATATTGTTTTTAATTCATCAACATTACAAACTAAATAACGCTTTAAAAATGTTCAGAATAAAGGATTTTGCAATATTACAAGTCAGTGGTGTTTGATGAAATACTTTTTTTCACTAAAGTAAAAGTTGCCTAGCAGTATCACAATGTAACATGCTCTACAAGTGGTGGAAATTAACAGTAGCCTTAGGACCAACCTGCCTAGTATAATACAACCGTAGTTTTAAGTGGTACAACGTAATAGTAGTCTAGTAGTAATAACTAATAATTGTAGTGAAAGTATAATATTTGCATGTGAAATGTAGAGGCAATATTAAACGATGTGTCCCTCAAAATATATAGTAGGCATAGGAATACCTTATTAAAGAAGTTAATGCTTGCTCTATCAACTCCAGACATTGCCTTATTCAGTTTCAAGTTAACCCATTCTGACCTGAGATCAGATTCATACGAGGTTTCCACTGGACACACACTGGTCTGATGAACCCATTCTGACCTGAGATCAGATTCTAAA
The DNA here is from genome assembly GCF_963924005.1 of Protomyctophum bolini. Taxonomy (NCBI): domain Eukaryota; kingdom Metazoa; phylum Chordata; class Actinopteri; order Myctophiformes; family Myctophidae; genus Protomyctophum; species Protomyctophum bolini. The sequence continues at coordinate 5,127,873 of NC_137870.1, read as the reverse complement.
AATGTCAGTCGTTCTTTGATTTCTTTCAAAAATAGCAGACCTACAAGCTCGTAGCGCGCCACTCGGTGGCGCGCTATGAGCTTGTAGATCTGCTATTTTTCAATAGCTAAAGCATAACATGATGCTAACCCCAAAATGGGTTCCCGTTCAGAATGGGTTAAATATGAATGAATGACTGGCCAAATGAAATGTACTGATACCACGGAACGGGACACGCACGCACGCACGTGCGTGCGTGTGCGCATCGCGGCATGCACACAGACAGAACAGCTGCATAGCCTAAGCCTAAAACACAAAAGTGGACTTAAAGTGGTCAGACAAACATCCTTACTGCACACTAGCGAAACTAAAAGGTTTGCTTTGGACGAATATATCTGTAACTGTTTCTTTGATGGAGGAGAATACCACACAGCAGCAGTAGCCTACTGGAGCCATAGCAGTCCACAGCACTGCTGTTAAAGTCAAGTGTGCATGGCATGCTTACCGGCTACGTGTGCTCACAGTCACAGTCACCGATCAGGTATAAACAAGTTAAAGCTGTTGTTATGCAAAGTAGTGGCTATTTGAATTCGGCACGCTACTTTACACGGGCGCCATGAGTAAACCTAGACCACTGGGTACTTGGTGGTGACTTCAAGACAGTAGAAAGTAATGTGTGATGATATGTTACAGAAGCGTTTATTTTACAACGGTCTCAATCATTCAGAAAGTGTTTATTTATATGCTTGTCTATACTTTGCTCCATTTACTTCAATATTCCACCGCAGTCAATGTCTGCTTCAATTTGGTACTCTGCCACCCATTGTGACGAATCTGCCAGCTGGAATTGCAGACAGTCTTCACGTTCAGAAACGTATTTGTGCTCTTTGGATAGCTCTATAAAATTACACAGTGTACAAATCGAAAAGAAACACAGCAGACAACAATGTGTTATATGTCTTCTTTTCGTTTCCAGAAGTGATTATTTTACAAGGGTCTCAATCGTTCAGAAATAGAGTTTGTTTATGTGCTTGTCCACTCGGCTCCATTCACTCCAATGCATTCCCAGCAGATTTGACACACAGTGACGAATCTGCCGGCTTGAATTGCAAGGTAGAGAAAATTACTTTGGAGTCTTTTCCCTTTAGATGACTCAATAAAATTACATGGTTCGCAAGTTGAAAAACACCCACTCTGAAAACAACCTGTCATATGTCTTCTTGTATATTCCTGGACCGATTATATGACAAAGGTCGCTATCGTTCATAAATAATGTTTGTTTACAAAATGTCCAGCGGGCTCCCATCCACTCCCATGTATTCATCGAACTTCCGATGCGAGTTTTGGCACATGGGGGCGTGTCATAGCGCAGCCCTGGCGTCCAGTCACGTGACACCATGACGTTGGCGTCTTTTCCTTCTCTAAGTTTTCTTTTTTTTTATATATTATTTTATCCCACGATTTTGTAACCCATTTTTCACCCCTGTGTCAATCATCTAATGTGAGCCTGGGCTCTACACACCCTCCGCCAACCTGGGGAGAGCAACGGACTTAACTCATGCTTCCTTCATGCTTGAGTGTCCAAGTTGCTCCTTTACACCTGACAGGGGGGAGATTCCCTGGTTGGACGTAGCGCGTGGAAGGAACACGTTATTCCAACCAGTTCCTTTCCCCTCCATCAGGCGCCCCGGCTGGCCAGGGGGAGGCAGTTTAGAGACCAGGATTACTGCATGTTTTTGTGAGGGTATCTACCCTAGTTCTCTAAGTTTTCTTGACCTGTCTAAAGAGGCATTAGAGGTGGGTGTGGCCATGCGCTTGGCCAGGTGATTCTTTACCTGTCTAACGAGGCATTAGAGGTGGCATTCGAGGTGGACGTGGCCATGCGCTTGGCCAGGTCCACGGCCCGGTTGTAGCAGCAGTCCAGCTGCTCCATGATGAAGCCCAGGTCCGACTGCAGGATGGGAGCGGTGGAGAACCGCCAGAACAGAGCCGGCCCGTACATCATGACGGCCACCAGCAGCAGGATGTAGGGGAAGAACTGAGAGGAGAGGAGAGGAGAGGAGAGGAGAGGAGAGGAGAGGAGAGGAGAGGAGAGGAGAGGAGAGGAGAGGAGAGGAGAGGAGAGGAGGAGGACTGGGATCACTGGGGGAATTCAATACTGCACAAGGCATACATGAACAGAGAGAAGAGAGGGGCAGACTGGGATTAGAGGTGCTCCAGTCAGGTTTTTGTGGGGACCGATCACCGATTGTTTGAGTGGTGCAACCACTCCAAGGAACAGCAATGTCTGTGTTCACCTATGTGTTCACCTATGTGTTCATTAATGAGCATCATATAATGAGTACCAGTAGGGGCGCTGTTTGCCAGAAACAGAGAGAGAGAGACAGTGCTGCACTGTTGCCTTGCCTTTTTTTTTCTCACGATCGGCCAACATTGAATATTTCCAAAATTGTTATATGTCAAAACCAAACATCAAAAGTGTTCCTGCATGTGTGGCAAGGAAGAGGAGAATGTTTAGGCCTTGTCACAAACATCAGCAAAACGATATTATACTATAATAAACACTTTGTAGATAGAAAATAATTCAAGCTAATTCGAGGATAATTCAAGCTTTTCGTACAGCTGCGATGTTGGCGAGTTTGACGTCGTTTTAATACCTCACCTTCATACCTTGCTGGCAAGATGGCCTGCATATGGTCAATGGCAAAAAAAGAGGACAGGGGCAGGGTGTGAGTGTGTAGTGTAGTACCTTATGCAGCCACAGGGGCAGGGTGTGAGTGTGTAGTGTAGTACCTTATGCAGCCACAGGGGCAGGGTGTGAGTGTGTACTGCTGCCCAGCAGTACGAGTCGACATACGCGCCCTGCTTCCAGGAGAAGTTTGCCGGGGCGAAGCAGCTGATCTGTGTACCTAGGGCAGCACAATTCGGACAGTTTTCTGAAAAAGCCCATCGTTTCTATGTCAGTGGTTCTCAAACAGTTTCATGTCAAGTACCCTAAAGAAATATGTGTAGTTGACCACCGACCCCCATCGGAAAATATGTTGTTCCAGACGCAAAGATTTGACTTAAAACGTTTGCTCTGAAAGAATATATATTCAAAGATTTGCACCACATTTTCTCACCCAGAGACACCCACCCACTCACAGACACCTCCAACTCACCCAGAGACACCTCCAACTCTCCCCACAGACACCCACCCACAGACACCTCCAACTCACCCACAGACACCTCCAACTCACCCACAAACACCTCCAACTCACCCACCCACCCACAGACACCTCCAACTCACCCACAGACACCTCCTGAGCGAAGGCCAGAGAGATGAGGAGCAGAGGAAGGCCCACAGCCACGCACGTCACCATCATGTCCACGGCCAGCTCCGTGCGCACGTTGCGGTAGCGCTTCTGGTTGGGCTCCTTCAGCAGGAAGTCGCTGAACACGTACTCCGTGGCCACGTGGGCGATAGCCATCTCTGAGAGAAAGATGCGAGCCTGCTGCTGGACTGGGCTGGGGGGGGGGGGAAACGCAAGACAACAGTTACATTATTTTACACTTTACAACATGTAACCTTTACTTTCATGTAACATTATGGTCCCCGTTTTCGTCAGCGCCTTTACCCTCATCCCTAAACCTCTTTGCCTTTTTTACTAGTACTCTGAATTCTGAAAGACATTTTTGAATAGTTCAAAGAGACGATCTACAACAAGCCTCCCATCACTGGAACAGTCTCCCTACAGAAATAAGAGAGACCTCCCAACTATTTGACCTTCAAATGTAACCTTAAGAGGTGGCTTAAAGCAAACCAAATCTGTAATCACGAGTCACTGTTATTATTACTAGCTTCCTTCGTCACTGGTGTCACTTTTCACTGTAATTGTTCTGCCCCCTGTACTATGTTTACTTGTTGTTGTATTGTATGTTTTTGTACGGATAGTATACCCTTGTACCACTTTTAAGAGCCCACAGATGGAAATTAGCTTATGGCTAACTCTGGCCCATTTACATGGATTTGAAAAAATGACGTGTTGAGTCCGTTGACTAATGTGCATTGTCCCTGTTAAATAAATGAATAAATACAATTTGAACTGCACCCATTCTACAAACTGGCTGATAAAGACTTATATTCCTTAATTAAAATACAATTTTATGCCTTTTAATTTTACCATTTCCAATCAGTAACTCATCTATGTGCTATGGCTGTGCTACTGTGTGGTCATCCTGATGACAGGCAGACGGCCCCATCTGCATGACGACTAGAAGCTATAATTTTGCACTCAACTCTAAATGTACATATTGTGTAACAACACATTAATTGAATGCATGAATATATGTATGTATATAAATAAATATGCCTACATTGATCCATCCAACATTCTCTCTCGCTAAAATAAATCATATATTATATATGTTATACCACTTCAAACATGTGCACATACATGATCTATATCATATTTATGTACAAAAGGTTAGACATTTAAAGTAAACTAAATTAAACAGATTTTCACTAATTACAGTCATATTGATTGATTGAAATTCGTAATTAACAGTAGAATGGCCAGGTAGCCAACAGTTGAGTTCAAATGAAAGCACAAGTCAATACAACAACTGATAGAACCAGAAAAAGTTGACATCATCAAGGGTCCTCCATTTTCAATTCATCAGAAGTTAGAACATTTAAAAATGTACAAACATACACTTCTATGAAGAAGAAATTAAGGAAACCATCACGGTCATAGTAAAAGTCATAGTGTACCATTATACATCCAGTTTGTTCCTACCTGTGGCATAAATAAGACTTCTGTATCTGATCTTATAAACATACACAGCATAAAAACACTGACTTACTTTTGGCTGCCCTGGCTGGCTCACTGCAGGCTGTATGTATATTTATATATGACTGTCTGTCTGTCTGCCTGCATGAATAATGATACGCCCAAACATACATAACAACACTACAGGTCTGGTCTTGCTCATTTTTATTTTTAGAAATAAGAACGACATTGCTGTAAAGGCAGACAGACTATACCAACCCTTACCCTAATAATAAAGTTAACAGAGGGGTTTCACTTTCCCTCAGAGGGAGTGGGGGTGTTTCGTTTCAGACAGATGCCGTTCGCAACCAGTGGTCCGGGGACCACCAGTGGGGCCTTGAGGGGGTTGGTAAACAAATGGACTCTTCATGTAAAATGAAACCACGTACGGGTCAATTTGGTTTGTGATTCTACACTATCAAGAGTTATAATGTAGTGTTAAACATCTGCATTACTTAATTTAAAAGAAGATTACACAATTAGAGAATGTAGAAATAATGACTTTCATCAACGTATACGTTGATTCAAACAGTATTGCTTGTTATCTGTCCTATGGTACCAACGTCAAAACAGCATATGGAATTTTGGACAAAAACGTATCCAACGACAACATATTCTTTTAGTTTTGGGTCTGAATCTGAGAGTTATACATGTCATCAAATGGTGTACGTGGCTCAAATGCTTAATAGAATAATAATGGACCACCTTGGATGTGTAAAATGAATGAAAACCACTGATATAAGAAATCGCATTCACAGTTTCTGTTGGTTGTGATTTAAACAACAAAGACAACGTGTGTGTTTTCCTATTGTTTTTTAACTTACCTCTGCTAAACTGCTGCTGCTGCTTCTCACGAACACATAATGAAGACCGTTCGGTTTGTCGTCATTATAATGTCAGAGAATCAAGAAAATAAACACGGGAAATAAAAACGTTCCATGGTCGGAAAACAAAATAATAAAAACTTCCAACTCTCAAGTTAAACTGGAACTTCTTCCGGGGTATGCAGGATCATAGTAATCTATTAAGAGAGTAGCGACACTTTGTGTTGACTCCCCATCGTAACAATGGAATGCAGAAGTGCTAATTCTATCTCAATGGGATAGTTCCAATGTTTGGAACTATAGTAGCCCAGTTGCGGCGTGTCGCCACTCTACTCTGGGTAGGATCTCCTTCTTCTATAGGGTTTAATGGCAGTTGGCAAACCATTTAAGGTTCATTACCGCCACCCACTGGAGTGTGGAGTGGAGTGTTAAACTAGTACAAAATCAACCTATTTTTTTTTAAATAGGTGTACATTCAAAATAATGACAATCCCATTGAACAGACATTGCCCGCTCAGTTTGTGATATTATGCCTCCTTGGAGTCCTATAGCTCCTACTCCCTCCTTTCTCCTCTGTGCATTGTTAAGTGTAGAATATATAGACTATTAACATTATAGGCTTGTAGATCAGTTATTTCTGGCAAGCGACACAACAGCAGGAGCAGGGAAAATTAAACCCTGCTCAGTGCCGGTTCTAGGCCTTTTGAGGCCCTAGGCAACATATTATACAGAGCCCAAAATGTTTATAAACAAATCACAAATGTTTATAAACAAATCACAAATGTTTATAAACAAATCCCAAATCCCTTGGTCCTACCCCCCCGACCATGAGACTTACTACAGGTAAACTGGTAGTGGTCCTACCCCCCCCCCCCCCCCCATGAGACTTACAAATCCCAAATGTTTATAAACAAATCCCAAATGTTTGTAAACAAATCCCAAATGTTTATAAACAAATCCCAAAATGTTTATAAATAAATCACAAATGTTTATAAACAAATCACAAATGTTTATAAACAAATACCAAAATGTTTATAAACAAATCCCAAATCCCTTGGTCCTACCCCCCCGACCAATGCCCTGCTGATTATAAACCCAAAATCAATTTGTTGTGACCAAAGGTCACAGATTACGTCACATCTCGTGAATAAAAAAAGAAAAGAAAGGTCCATATATGGGCATTCCAAGACGATGCCCTAATACAATCCCTGTTTATGCATATGGAGATCCCTGATGTCATCAATATTAAGCCCATATAAGGGAATGTCAATATATGGCCATATTGTGACAGTCTCATGATAACCACGTGGTTGTCATACTTGCAAATGAACCAAGTTGGTACAATTAACATGGATCTCCATATGTGGAGCTGACTATCATCACCTGGATCTCCATATATGAAGATCATGACACTGACCTCATCAAACCCAGGATGCTCAGCCAATCAAATCATCACATTCCGTGTAACTTGTAAGGTGTGCATGGGAGGCCCTCAAAAATCACACTCGTGTGAAGTGGTGCATGCAGTCACTCCAAGGAACAGCAATGTGTGTGCCTGTCTGTGCCTGTGTCTGTTTAGAGTACCAACAGGTGACAAAGTGGCGCTATTGAGCATCACACTGTACTTCACACTGTACTGCTTGATGGGAAGCGGAGTTCTTAACAGCCATTACGTGATTTCGGGTGCGACAGTACAGTGCAATACAGTAGGGACCCCCTGCGGACCCCCACCCGGTAACTCTGTCATTTCTCGACTGTTTCGGACTCGGGGCGGCTCGCCTGGAACTGGGCTGGCCCCCTGGTCGCGTTCCTGGGGGTCTGGATGTTCCGGGACCGCCACACGGAGTTGCACCACTGTTCACATGGGTGTGATTTTTACCTCTATGCTAGCGCCCCTCAAAAGGAGAACAGCAGTCGTTAGGAAGCAGAACTGTTTTGACCTGAAAGCACCTGCGCAAATGGGCCTCAGTAAAGCATGCATGGCTGTGCTGGTGAGAGGTTACGTCGGACAACAACCCCTTTATAACACAGCGCGATGGTCGCACGTGAACAAAAACTCTGACGTTCCGAGGCCCTGAGTTTTAGAGGAACGTTATCGGAGAGAAATGGCGTCCCTACGGGAGAAGCAGACGGCCGCCCTCAGGCGCATGCTGAACTTCAACTCGCCTCCTCCGAGGACCTCGCTGGCCGAGCCCATGTGGAAGGTGCTGGTCTACGATCGCTTCGGACAGGACATCATCTCGCCGCTGCTGTCCGTCCGGGAGCTCCGAGACGCGGGCGTCACGCTGCACCTCCCGCTCCACTCGGACAAGGAGCCCATCGGCGACGTCCCGGCCGTCTACTTTGTCATGCCCACGGAGGAGAACGTGCGGAGGATCTGCGGGGACGTGCGCGAGCGGCTGTACGCGTGCTACCACCTCAACTTCATCTCGCCCGTCAGCCGCGGCAAGCTGGAGGACATCGCCGGAGCCGCCGTGGCCGCGAACGCCGTGGAGCGGATCGCCACGGTGTACGACCAGTACCTGAACTTCGTCGCTCTGGAGGACGACATGTTCGTCCTCGCTCCGCAGAGCAGGGAGCTCGTGTCGTACCGCGCCATCAACAGGACGGACCTGGAGGACGGCGAGATGGAGACCGCCGTCGAGTCGATTGCGGACACCGTCGTGGACGGTCTGTTCTGCTTCTTCGTCACCCTGGGCGCCGTCCCCGTCATCCGCTGCCCCCGCGGGAACGCCGCGGAGATGGTGGCCGCGAAGCTCGACAAGAAGCTGCGCGAGAACCTCCGCGACGCCAGGAACCGGCTGTTCACGGGAGGAGGAGGAGGAGGAGGAGGAGACGGCGGCGGGACGGCGGCGGCCGGCGGCGGCGCCGTCCCGGGACAGTTCAGCTTCCACAGACCCCTGCTCGTCCTGGCCGACAGGAACCTGGATTTGGCCACGCCCCTCCACCACACCTGGACCTATCAGGCGATGATCCACGACGTGCTGGACCTTCACCTGAACAGGGTGACCATCGAGACGGAGGAGGAGGGGGCGGGGTCAGAGGACAGACCGAAGACGAGCAACAACAACAACAACAACAACAAGAGGAGCAGGAAGACGTTTGAGCTCTGCGCGGCGACCGACAAGATCTGGCAGAGTCACAGAGGGAGTCCGTTCCCCGAGTTGGCCGAGTCGGTGCAGACGGAGCTGGAGTCGTTCAGGGCGCAGGGCGACAAAGTCAAAAGACTCAAGAGCGCCATGGGTCTGGAGGAGGGGGGCGAGGGGAGCGAGGGAGGCGAGGGGGGAGTCCTCATGGCGTCCTCCGACAGCACGGCGGTACTCACCTCCGCCATGGGCTCCCTCCCGGAACTCCTGGAGAAGAAGCGCCTCATCGAGCTCCACACCAACGTGTCCACGGCGCTCTACGACCACGTCAGGAGGCGCAAGCTGGACGTGTACTTTGAGTACGAGCAGAAGCTGATGAGCAGGTCCGCGCTGGACAGACCGCTGCTGCACGTCATCACAGACCCGGACGCCGGGACGCCCGAGGACAAGATGAGGCTGTTTCTCATCTACTACATCACGTCCTCCTCCTCCTCCTCCGAGTCCGACCTGGAGCAGTACGAGGAGGCGCTGCGCGACGCGGGCTGCGACCTGTCGCCTCTCCACTACGTCAGACGGTGGAAGGCCTTCGAAAAGGACGAGACGCGCGTCTCTGCCGGCGGCGGCGGAGTCAACAAACCCATGGGGCTGTTTTCCCGGGTGATGAACTCGGGCTCGCAGCTCGTGATGGAGGGCGTGCGGAACCTGGTCCTCGGGCAGCAGAACATGCCGCTCACGCGAACCCTGGACAGCCTGATGGAGATGAAGTCGCATCCCGACACCGACGACTACCGCTACTTTGACCCCAAGATGCTGAGAGACAGCGAGAGCTCCGCCGTCCCCCGGTACAAGGGACCGTTTCAGGAGGCCGTCGTGTTCGTCGTGGGAGGAGGAAACTACGTGGAGTACCAGAACCTGGTGGACTACGCAAAGTCCAAACAGGGTAAGAAAGTGCTCTATGGCTGCAGTGAACTGTTCAACGCGGCCGAGTTCCTCAAACAGCTGTCGCAGCTCGGCCAAAAGTAAAGGAATACCGGAGAACTCCGCCGGTTTACCAACTCGCCGTGGAGATAAACGAGTTCCATTGTCTTCATCATTATGCTGACATGCTGTCTTCATCAGTAGCAGGCCTATATGTCAAACCCACAGATGTTATAGTTCATTTCCAAAGTGATCCAATTATTTTGTGCAATGAAATGGTCAGCTATAGATAATGATAAAAAGGTGAGTATGTTAATACCAATGATATTTCAGGACATTGTTTACTAATTAATTACATTGTTTCGGTAGGCCTACTTTGGTGTTTAAACTTTAGCATTCCTACACTTCATCTAGTGTAAACTCTAAACAACTATCCTCTCTCTCTCTCTCTCTCTCTCTCTCTCTCTCTCTCTCTCTCTCTCTCAATTCAATGCAATTTAAATAAAGGTGGAGTAAAACAGAAATGCACTAAACCACGGTGAGACAGAAAACTGGCGAGTTCTATGGTTACCAAGTAAAGTAGTGTCGGAAGTAGTGTTCACCTTTAGCAAAGCCCCGCCCTCTCCCACTTAGACACTCCCACTTGGACACTTTCCAGCCGGGCTCATTCATTCCAATGTAAAAATCATGGATTTTATTTTACACATTAAATACTGGTTCATTTTTGGAACCAGACCTTCAAAGATCTCTCTCCCAAATCCATCAACAAGATCTGCCATATGCGCTGGAAAGATATTTGCGTGGCATTTATTTTTTTAAACAGTGCTTTGTCATATAGGAAAACTATTGGTGGAGAGGTTTGTCTAACGTTCTAACCCATGTTATGCTGAGCTGTGATTGGACTATAGCAGTTTGGGGAGGGGTCAGGTCAGGATATTGCTGCATTTTGTGAGAAAACAAACAAACATCACACCTGTGTGAAGTGAGCAGCGCTCACTTCATCATACTGTAGGCCTACATCATCTCATCCCGGCCAATCACAATTTGCGTCTTCAATTTTGTCTTCATGTTGTCATGTTTGTGTTTACACGAACCCGGAAAGCTGGGCTTGAGAGGGGCTGGCGCCCCTCAAAAACGACGGCACGTTTCGGCCTGCATGGTGTGCCTACAGACAACTCAAAATAGTGGGTGATCTAAAGGTCAGAGGTCAAAAGTCAGAACACGAAAGTTGTTCGGCATGACGAGACGCATATATATGTAGGAGCCATTATGATGCTGGTGTATTATGTTGGCAATTTTATTTTTCAAGGGCGCCATCCCCTTCTATATTCAGCGATTAGTGTAGATGTCCGTCCTATACGCGAACATTAAATTCCCATTGACAATGAATGGACAATTTTACGTCATAGCTGTCTGAGCAAATCCTATACATAAACATTAAAATTCCCATTCACAATCAATGGAGAATTTTACGTCATAGCATCTGAGCAACTAGGCATAGGGCTGTATTTTGCGTGTCTTAAGTACCAGGTCTTATTCCCTAACTTGAGTAAACTAAAGACCTGGAGGTGTGATCAATGCCATTTGGCTATTCTGAGTGGCCAAAGAGCATTGACCACGCCTCCAGGTCTTTAGTTTACTCAAGTTAGGGAATAAGACCTGGTACTTAAGACACGCAAAATACAGCCCATATAGTGTCTTGTGTCTATTTTACGTCATGATGATGTGGCCGGTTAAGACACATGCGTGGCCTGCAGTTAAGACACATGACACAACATGCATGGTGGGTCAAGACACATGTGTGGCCGGTTAAGACACATGACACAACATGCATGGCCGGTCAAGACACACGTGTGGCCGGGTTAAGACGCATGCATGGCCGGTTCATGCGTGGCCGTTTACGACTCGAGTCTTAAGTTGAAGATATTATTTATTTTTGTTTGTTTGTTTGTTTATTAGTTTCTTGTTGTCCCAGATTTTCCCAATGGTCAAGCACGTCCCTGATGAACATCCCAGAAACTGTAATGTTTCATGTATCATCAATACATGTAGAGTAATGAATAATGAATGAATAAATGGCAGAAGAATTTTCATAAAACTGTAATATATAGGCTATCCATTGGCTCATTAAAAGCTTAATTTTTTAAACTTAAAAACAAAACACATTTTCATTAGACATTGGTCCAAAGACGCAACGCGGCAACGTGCCAATGAATGTACGTTTTTAATCAGTAAAGTAAAATAATGTATTAGACATGTTGCTCATGTAAATGATTTTTAACGAAAGAAGAAAAAGTTGGACGAAAAAGAAAATCTACTTTTGACATGTTTAAAAAAATTGACATCCAGCATCACACCAATGAGAGCACTTCCCCATAGTCGCCATATACCGGTACCCTACAGCAGTGGTTCCCAAAGTGGGGTCCGGGGACCCCCAGGGGTAGTATAGGGAGTTCCAGGGGGGACCCAGCTAAATTATCAAATAGACCCTTAGTTATGGGTCTGTAACTCGGAGTGTACAAATCGAACCAAATGGACCCTAATGGGTCCATTTGGTTCCATTTGTCCGCTCTCAGAGTTAAATTAGCATAGGATTTTATGTAGTATAAATTGGGGGTCTCAGAGATGGAAATGCTATTTAATGACTAATGCATGTCAAACTGAGGGTCCTTGAAATTAAACAGGTTGAAAATCACTGCCAGAGCCATACAAATCTTCTCTTATTGGGGTCCCTGGCATTATGTTTTCAAATGGAGGTTCACGGGGCTATTTAGTGTCAATTTGGGGGTCCTTGACATGAAAAAGTTTGGGAACCACTGCCCCACGTACAGGGCTTTCAGTTCAAACTGTGTCCTTAAAAAATAGAGAGGACCCCGCCGCACTACAAATGAAAAACGGACAGGAATTTAATGCTCTTAACGTGGATTTAAGGGTTTAATGTTCAGGGTTTAGAGTCCCCCGTCCATCCATAATATAGGTCCTCCTGCAGTGCACTTTTAATTCCGTGCACCCCGTCTGGCTCTTTGTCCCTTCACACCATCTGCTGCTGCATGGCCTGTGATTATTATTGACGGCTTTAGATTAGATTTTGGGGCAGCATGAGCAGCATTGGCCATGCAGTTATCCACATGGTCCCTTTCCCCTAGAATGGCTATCCCTATTCCCTTATCCTTATATGACCTCTTTTTAAAAACCGTATAAAATGATAATTTTTGTTCATAGGGATAAGGGATGGCGTGAGATATAGGGCCAATTTTATTTATTTATTTATTTATTTATTTGACAGGGACAAAGCTCATTAATCAACAATTTTCACATCAATGTAAATGGGCCAGAGTTAGCCGAAGCTAAATTTCATCTGTAGTCCCAGGGCAGGCTCTTAAAAAATGAATGAATGATAAAAAAGAAGAACAAAGTGTAGTGTGCCCGCACACAACACCATGCGTTGATGCCATGTGTGCATATGTGCAAGCACCCAACACTATGTCCATACAAAAACACAATACAGTACAGGAACAGATCGACATGGTACAGGGGACAGAACAACGGCAAGTGAAGTGAGAAATGACACCGGTGATGAATAATAGTGCTGATAGTTAGTTACTCATGATTACAAATTTGAGTTGTTTTTAGCCACCTTTTCAGGTTGGATTTGAAGGTCAGTCACAGTGACAATTATTATATTTTTGCAATTTTCATAATGTTGCTATGATGTCTGAGGTGGGTGGGTCTTGCAGTACCTTTATGATGCTCAGTGACATCATAGAAGGTACTGTAGGTTTGTTTCCCTGCATGCCCACATCCCTGATTTTTTCCTACAGGCAGGTGTTCGGGTGAATAGTGTGATATAGAGAAAAATCCAGAAAGATCCAATAAAAATACCTCAAAACTATATAATATATATATATATATATATATATATATATATATATATATATATATATATATATATATATATATATATATAAACAACTGGGGAACAGTTACATTTCACTCACTGGCTAGATTAGAATTAAGATGGCACAATGAGAGAATATGACTATCACTTTCTGCATCCCTGTTTGCCATTTCGCCAGAATTCTGTAGCCTCTAAATCTCATCTCTAGGGGTCCCTGATCAGATTATTTCAAACGGGGGTCTGCGTCTGCTCACTGCTGCCTTAATTAATTCCTTTAGCCTACAATACAAAAATATAGGCCTATATTAGACGCCTGGATAATACAGATGTGTTTATTCTGCCAATAAAGTAAAGTGTAAAATAAAAAATATTAAATAAAACTGCTCTGTGACTATAATAGCCTACAAAAAGAGACATTCTTGTTTTCTGCTGAATCAAATCGACTAATCTAAGTAGCCTACAGATACTAAAGAAAGTCAAATCATCATCACTAACTAGCCGATCTACTATACAAGCCTATACTGCCTACAACGCGCAGTGGTCGATCTGTTCTTTTTCGTGATCTGATTTATTTGGGCATTAAAAAGAAAGGGTGCGTGTTTGGCCGGTGACGTCAGCCGTCCCAAAGCGAGTCACCCCGACCCCGTTTAGTTTGAGGAGGAGGAGGAGGAGGAGGAGTGTCTGTGTGTCGATCTGACTGAAATCAAACGGAGTAGGATTCTGTTACACTTTGTTTCAACGGCCGGGACCGGACCGGGGACGGCAACAATGTAGCAATAACTCCCTTGATTATACCGTCCAGCGGTTAATTGTCCTTTGATCAATAATTGATGAATAATAATAATAATAATGTCCTCTGAAAAAATCGGACGACAATAATGACGATGATGATGATGCTTCGAAGACCGATCGCGTTGAAGAGGATCGAGGACGATGATGATTACGATTATGATGGGAATAATGTGGAGGACTCTGGCGCTGAAACTGCAGAGTGGGTTATTTAAAAGTTTATTTGCAGTCTTTATGTTCTTATGTATTCTTTTAGCATGCATGCTAACAAAGGCTGCTGCTCCCTCTTGTCGGTCGCTTTGCTGGACTTTTATTTTCAGACTAAACTGTTGCTGCTTCTTCTTCTTGCTTCAATAGTTTTGTTTTTTATTGTGAGGCTTTCATAATGTGTCTTATTGTTTCAGTGTCCATTGTTCCAGGTTATTTTTGGGCCGTTTTCTAAGCTAACAACAAGGATACAGTGAGTGTTGTCATGGTGATCTGGCTGGTCACCCAAACGGGACATGTTACTACGGCAGCGTCTAGTGAACAGTTCTAATGAACAGTTTTAAGACTTCCGGTGGACGATCTCTTCAAAATAAGAGTACCCTCTAGAGTATGAAAAAAAAGTTTCATTTGCACATTAAAACTACAAATTAAGCATTTAAATGATGCTATATGATGCTAGAAGACACACATTATGTTTCTGTGTAAAAATAAGTAATTAAATAATAATAATAGTAATAATAAAGTCATCTAAATGCATAAATGCTCATCACTGGAGTGCATGGACTTTATAAAGTGGACACTGGACAAAAGACGGCTCCGCGAGGCAACTATCTGGACATACCCACGCGTCCGGGGAGATGTCCTCTACCACCCCACAGTCTCCGCTAAGCGGGAGAGGTGTAAAATTCAGAGCAGCAGAGCTTCTACTGGGGTCAATGCAAAAAAAAATACCGTTTCCGGACCCAGACTGGACACTGGACAAAAGACGGCTCCGCGAGGCAACTATCTGGACATACCCACGCGTCCGGGGAGATGTCCTCTACCACCCCACAGTCTCCGCTAAGCGGGAGAGGTGTAAAATTCAGAGCAGCAGACCTTCTATTGGGGTCAACACTCAAAAAAGTGCCGTTTCCAGACACAGAATGGACACTGGACAAAGAGGCCTCCGCGAGGCAACTATCTGGACACACCCACGCGTTCAGGGAGATGTCCTGTACCACACCCCAGTCTCCGCTAAGCGGGAGAGGTGTAAAATTCACAGCAGCAGAGCTTCTAATGGGGTCAATGCAAAAAAATGTACCGTTTCCGGACCCAGACTGGACACTGGACAAAAGACGGCTCCGCGAGGCAACTATCTGGACATACCCACGCGTCCGGGGAGATGTCCTCTACCACCCCACAGTCTCCGCTAAGCGGGAGAGGTGTAAAATTCACAGCAGCAGAGCTTCTAATGGGGTCAATGCAAAAAAATGTACCGTTTCCGGACCCAGACTGGACACTGGACAAAAGACGGCTCCGCGAGGCAACTATCTGGACATACCCACGCGTCCGGGGAGATGTCCTCTACCACCCCACAGTCTCCGCTAAGCGGGAGAGGTGTAAAATTCAGAGCAGCAGAGCTTCTAATGGGGTCAATGCAAAAATATGTACCGTTTCCGGACCCAGACCTAATTACTGGTGTTTGAACACTAATGTCATTTGACAATGAATGACAATGGTAATGTTAGATGGGCCATTAACATACATTAGCCATACCTCTACCATGAATTGCAAAATACTGTAAGGCTAAGTATTTTTGCAGTGGACCAAATACATTAACCAGTTCTTGTTCAGGACTGAATCCATTAGAACAACATCCAAGCCTTTACCAAAAAGCAGTTTATAAAAGTGTACTAAGTATACTTAAGGTAAAAGGTGCTTGCTTTAAAGGTATTCAACTAATGTATTTTCACACACACATTGGCTTCTTTGGTTTTTGGCTTTCTAGTCTAGTCCCGTTCATATTTGTTTGGCAACGGTGATATATACAAAATGTCACCAACTATATTACCAACTCATAGCTCATAGCTGGCTGCATGCAATTGCAATTGCAAAGTAATACTAATTATTTTGGTAATTACTGGTGTTTGAACACTAATGTCAGCATGAATAACAATGTAATTCACTATGTAGATGGGCCATTAACAGTAATAGCTTATTTTTACAGTGCTGTACATTCCTGCCCCAGATATAGATGAGGTGACAACGATTGATCGTTGTATATATAAAGTGGCCCTCTCCAAGCATTACATTTATAAAAGAATAAAAGAATACAGACAAGGCTTTGAAAGTTAGAAATAAATACCTTTTAATTAATCATTCAATCAATCAATTCAATGGAAAGAAAAAGGCATACAGTTTCATTCACTGTTACACAGAAGAAGAAAAAATCACTCTTCAAAATAATGGTCATCACAATCAGAAATAAAACGCTCATTTTAAAGTTTCCAAATCCCTACAATATTTGTTTTTAAACATCACAATTTGTCTTAATGTGGACTGAGAAGCTACTTTAATAGTTTAGTAGTCACAGATTTGATCAATTTACTGCATGTGTGTGCGCATCTGTGTTAATACAGCAAACATTATTCAAACACATGCAAAACATGCAAAAACTACAAAGTCAATCAGTGCAAACATCACTCAAAAGTACAAAATGGTACTATAAGTGCAACGTACCTATAAGTGCATACATTACTCAAATGTATAAAAAGGTAAGACGTGCAATGTACCAAGTGCAAACGTTACTCAAATGTATAATATGGTACAACATGCAATGTACCTCAATGCAAACGTCACTCAAATGTATAATATGGTACAACATGCAATGTACCTAAGTGCACACATCACTCAAATGTATAAAAAGGTATAGTGCAAAGCATCACTGCAAACATTAAGTGCAAACATTGTACACACACACACACACACACACACAAATTGATCAAAAGTTAGATGTACTTTTAAAGCAAAACCAGCTCAGTCCAAACATTTCAAACGTTTGTTTTTAGATGATCACAGTAAGCACTATTGGATTAAATCACGTGGGGACGTGTCATTTGGCGTCCCTCGCATCCTCCATTGTCGAAGTTCTCCTACAACATAGATAAAACAGAGCCTTTTAGTGCAGTGCAGTACTTAAACTATGTACTCAAAGCAATACATTTTTTCCTGTCAGCTCATACAATATGATATCTCGCTTTTCAGTCTCTGTTTGGAAAGTGTTGAGACTCACATCAAACAGAACAGCTTTGGAAAATAAACAAGTGTAGAGACCACAGCTACTGTTGTCAGTTTGTGTTATGAAATGAGGGCAACTGTCATAACACTCATATCTAAATGTGATATTCATACCTCTACCATGAATTGCAAAATACTGTAAGGCTAAGTATTTTTGCAGTGGACCAAATACATTAACCAGGTCTTGTTCATACGTATGGACTGAATCCATTAGAACAACATCTAAGACTATGCTATCACCCTCCACTGTCTTTTTAGAGAAATCTATGACAATTGCTCCCCAATGAGTCTTTTGGAGGTTGACTGGCAATATTACCAACTCATATCTCCACCAATTCTGTGATGTTCTTGGTACATCTGGTACATCCAGCTAAATCCACTGCAAAAATACTTAGCCTTACAGTATTTTGCAATTCATGGTAGAGGTATGGCTATCACATTTAGATATGAGAGTTATGACAGTTGCCCTCATTTCATAACACAAACTGATACTAGTAGCTGTGGTCTGTACACTTGTTTATTTTCCAAAGCTTTATTTATCAAATCTGTGACTACTAAACTATTAAAGTAGCTTCTCAGTCCTCTCCCGCTTAGCGGAGACTGTGGGGTGGTAGAGGACATCTCCCCGGACGCGTGGGTATGTCCAGATAGTTGCCTCGCGGAGGCCTCTTTGTCCAGTGTCCATTCTGGGTCTGGAAACGGCACTTTTTGAGTGTTGACCCCAATAGAAGGTCTGCTGCTCTGAATTTTACACCTCTCCCGCTTAGCGGAGACTGGGGTGTGGTAGAGGACATCTCCCCGGACGCGTGGGTATGTCCAGATAGTTGCCTCGCGGAGGCCTCTTTGTCCAGTGTCCATTCTGGGTCTGGAAACGGCACTTTTTTGAGTGTTGACCCCAATAGAAGGTCTGCTGCTCTGAATTTTACACCTCTCCCGCTTAGCGGAGACTATGGGGTGGTAGAGGACATCTCCCCGGACGCGTGGGTATGTCCAGATAGTTGCCTCGCGGAGGCCTCTTTGTCCAGTGTCCATTCTGGGTCTGGAAACGGCACTTTTTTGAGTGTTGACCCCAATAGAAGGTCTGCTGCTCTGAATTTTACACCTCTCCCGCTTAGCGGAGACTATGGGGTGGTAGAGGACATCTCCCCGGACGCGTGGGTATGTCCAGATAGTTGCCTCGCGGAGGCCTCTTTGTCCAGTGTCCATTCTGGGTCTGGAAACGGCACTTTTTTGAGTATTGACCCCAATAGAAGGTCTGCTGCTCTGAATTTTACACCTCTCCCGCTTAGCGGAGACTGGGGTGTGGTAGAGGACATCTCCCCGGACGCGTGGGTATGTCCAGATAGTTGCCTCGCGGAGGCCTCTTTGTCCAGTGTCCATTCTGGGTCTGGAAACGGCACTTTTTTGAGTGTTGACCCCAATAGAAGGTCTGCTGCTCTGAATTTTACACCTCTCCCGCTTAGCGGAGACTATGGGGTGGTAGAGGACATCTCCCCGGACGCGTGGGTATGTCCAGATAGTTGCCTCGCGGAGGCCTCTTTGTCCAGTGTCCATTCTGGGTCTGGAAACGGCACTTTTTTGAGTGTTGACCCCAATAGAAGGTCTGCTGCTCTGAATTTTACACCTCTCCCGCTTAGCGGAGACTGTGGGGTGGTAGAGGACATCTCCCCGGACGCGTGGGTATGTCCAGATAGTTGCCTCGCGGAGCCGTCTTTTGTCCAGTGTCCACTTTATAAAGTCCATGCACTCCAGTGAATAGCAATAACCATTTAGATACCTTTTTTATGTTATTTAATTACTTATTTTTACACAGAAACATAATGTGTGTCTTTACAATAACTGTAATGTAATAATAATACTAATAATGTAATGTAAAAATTATTTAATTAACGAATTAAATAACCTTATTTTATTCTGAAAGCAACCGGATGTCTTAAAGCTGCTAGCTCTCAGACCGGAAGTTCTAAAACTGCTCATAAGACGGAGCCACTACTTTCCAAGTCCACCACCAACCAGTAGTTGCCAGATTCAGATTGTGTGGGAGAAATAAGCAACCAGGTTTGATTGATTGATTGAAGTATAACAGTTTGCAGAATGGGTACATTTCATTTCACATGAAAGCACAACTCGAAAACTGTTACTATAGTGTGGACGACACACTGATATTGCATTACACTTGTTTACAACAGGGTCCACCTTTTTGAGTGGTGCATAGACACTTTAGACAGTGGCTGTGTCTGTCTGTCCCTGTGTCCCTGGCTGGGTCTGTCTGTCTGTCTGTCTGTCTGTCCCTGCGCCCCTGCCTGGCTGGGTATGTCTGTCCCTGTGTGTCCCTGGCTGGGTATGTCTGTCCCTGTGTCCCTGGCTGGGTATGTCTGTCCCTGTGTGTCCCTGGCTGGGTCTGTCTGTCCCTGTGTCCCTGGCTGGGTCTGTCTGTCCCTGGCTGGGTCTGTCTGTCCCTTGCTGTGTCCAGCACGAAAATAGCGTTATAGCGTTTGTTCACCACCAAGTGTCACTGTTGCACAGCCTAACACACAGACACAGACACACACACCAGGGAGGAAGGCTTGTACAGCACAGCACAACTCTGGTCTAAATGTTCAGATTTTTTAATTCATCCGAACATTTAGAGACGTACAAATATACACTTCTGTGTATACTTACTGATTGGTTAGTCATTTCGACTGGTTTTTGTTGTTGTTTTTTTTTCTCGACCAATGACATTGACAAAGCTTCTAGGAACAACAATGCAGATTGTGGCCCCTAGATGTGTCACAACAGAGAATATATATTTTTAGAGCGTTCACATTGCAGCGATCCGTAACCAAGTACACTTCAATCGGTCCCTATAGACTACCTCCAGTGGTCCCGGGAACGGTTGGGGTGATCCACTCCCGGGAACGGTACGCAGCATTCACACTAACCACAACATCTGCTAAGTGGTCCCGAGTGCGCATCCGGGACCATATAGTGAGAACTGCGAATCTGCCCTAAAAACACCCTTACATGGCAGATAAATACACCATTGGGAGACCTACTTGACCTACTTGAAGAGCTGAGATTGTCTTCAAGTTCTACTCCAGGCTCTAGAAACCAACTGTGCCATCTACACTTCAGAAACAAGACCAACAAAATGAAACCCACAACTACCAATATTATATGCAAGTGACTTTACAGAAAAAACTAATATAATAAGCGGACCTGCATGGCAAGATGGGAGACAGTTAATTTTGTTTTATTTTTTTTAAACTATCTGTCTGAAATAGAGATGTTAATATATTTGTGATTCATTAATGTAATTTTCCTGTATTTTAATTGTATTCTTTTTATTGTTGTTTTAGATCTGATTGCAGTAAGATGTCATCACCAACCAGTAAGTTTTATGTCTCTTCTTATAATCTATAGAGTATGTATTTATAGTCTTTAGTCATACTGGTGTTGTTTTTCTGTAATGTGTCTCAGTTGTTGTCACTGTTTGTACTTTGTTTTCTCGCTGTTGTTTTTCTGTGTGGTAGCTTTAGTGCACTTGTTTTTATTTTTCTCCTGTACAGCACTTTGTTAACTGTAAAAAGTTTTATAACGTGCTATATAAATAAAGTGGATTGGATTGGATTGGATATGCGGGGTCCTTGACATGAAAATGGTTGAGAACGACTGACATAGACCCATGCGTTTTTTTGCTTCTCCAGAAAACTGTCAAGATTTTAGAAGGCATTTGTAGAATCTGGTCTCAGTCCTAAACGGGTTAAATAACAGTGCCAGGCCTGTGCGTGTGTCCGATAGACGAGGCGGCCAGGCGCAGGCAGCAGCAGCAGCAGCAGACGATGACCACCATGATGATGACGATGAACATGCACCTGCTGGCCAACCCCGGAGACTCGCTCCTCCTGCAGCAGACTCTGGACGGCCTGCTGCGCTGGCTCTGCCCCAGCCTGCGCATCTTCCACGTGTCCGAGAGGGCGGCCCCGCTGCGCGCTGCTGCGTCGTCCATGTCGTCGTCATCATCATACGCACGCACATCATCATCATCAACGCGCCTCTGTCCCGCCACAGGTGAGCTGGTATACGCTTGACGATAAAATATTAACTTTCTTTGTAGCTATAACCTTTGCAGAGATTAAAGTAGGGTGCATTTTGCATCCCAAAACGCAATTTATAGTAAAGGGACGCAATAAAACAACGGCCTCTGCATCCACGGGATGCACTACTGTACTACTGTACTGTTTTTTATTCTAGTTTATTTTTGCTAACTTTATTTATAGCGAGTAAGACGCGCAAACGCGGGAAGCGAACGCAGCTCGTACATATTTGAGTTTTGGACGTATATCTGCTTTGGGGACTCCTTATATGGTTATGGCTGAGTCATGGTGACGTAACAGCGGGACAGACACTTGCATCAATCACAAACAAATCACTCAGCTCCATATATGGGCACAAAAGCGGGACAGACACACACACAGACAGACACACAGACAGACAGACATGATCTGCTAGGTCTCATAGTAAGTGCTCACTGCATTCGCAATCACTGCGTTCGCAATAATCATTTCTTCTTCTGTTTTCTACATGGATATAACCACATAAAATGAAATGGGAGTTAAATGCTGCAATTTGTAAAAATGGCAAAATATGACTCCTAACGTCGTTGAAGTGGTACTCAATTCGTTAAGCAAAGCATTGCCTCCTCCAGGCTACCCCTCCCTGGCCGTCACCTTCTTCCTGCACGAGGCGTACGGCGAGCAGCGGATCCTGCGGGTGCTCGACTTCCTCCAGAGACCGCCCTGGCAGTACCACCACACAGAGAGTGGTGGCGCTATAACAGGTAAGACCCTGGACACTGCAGTACCACCACACACAGAGTGGTGGCGCTATAACAGGTAAGACCCTGGGCACTGCAGTACCACCACACAGAGAGTGGTGGCGCTATAACAGGTAAGACCCTGGACACTGCAGTATCACCACACAGAGAGTGGTGGCGCTATAACAGATAAGACCCTGGGCACTGCAGTACCACCACACAGAGAGTGGTGGCGCTATAACAGGTAAGACCCTGGCACTGCAGTACCAACCACAAACACAGAGTGGTGGCGCTATAACAGGTAAGACCCTGGGTACTGCAGTACCACCACACAGAGTGGTGGCGCTATAACAGGTAAGACCCTGGGCACTGCAGTATCACCACACACAGAGTGGTGGCGCTATGACAGGTAAGACCCTGGGTACTGCAGTACCACCACACACAGAGTGGTGGCGCTATAACAGGTAAGACCCTGGCACTGCAGTACCACCACACACAGAGTGGTGGCGCTATAACAGGTAAGACCCTGGACACTGCAGTACCACCACACACAGAGTGGTGGCGCTATGCGATGCGATCTGTGTGTATGTTTACATCAATTTGCATGTTTCACTTTCAATCAATCTGTTTATCTGTGTATCTGTAGGACTGCAGGGCTGCAGTCTGCAGGCTATCAGAGATGACTTTGGACAGATGGAAAAAAAACTTTAGTCAAACTTGCAGAGTTTAACTAAACTGGCTTTGGAGGGACCTTTATCTGAAGAGATGGCTTTCTTTGTATGAATTCAACTTGGAATCTGGCCCAATTGGCCCAGAAATCTTCTTTTGAATCTTAGCTTTAGTCCACCACCCCCAGAGATAGAGGGCCACATTTCAACCAAGTGTAAAATTACTTACACTGGATCTCTTGTCCACTAAATCCTCATCATTGGCCCAGAGGCTAGTTCACACACCATTCGACAGTCCCTTGGCCCACTGGCAGCAAATGTCAAATCAACAGCCAAAAACCTGGGTGTACTTTTTGACAGTAGGATGACCCTTGAGCCCCATATGTCAAAAAAGTTACCCAGGCATGCTTCTTTCACTTACGCAACATCTCTAAAATAAAATCTATTCTCACTCCCACTGACCTAGAAAAGATTACGCACGCATTTGTGTCATCCCGCCTTGACTATTGCAACGGACTATATACCACTCTATCCAGCTCCCCTTTATCCAAACTTCAACCTGTACAGAACACAGCAGCCAGAATTCTCACCAACACCAACCGTCGAGCACACATCACCCCGGTCTTATAGCCACACTCCATTGGCTGCCCATCAAGGCTAGAATAGATTTTAAAATCCTTTTAACTACTTTTAAAGCCCTACATGGACTGGCCCCACCGTATATTTGTGATCTTCTGCCCCCCCAAAGGTCAATGTGAGATCCCTGCGATCCTCTGATAAAGGCCTCCTAATGGTTCCTGGGACTAAGCGAAAGAAAGAGGGTGACCGTGCTTTTGCAGTAGTTGCACCTACTCTATGGAACGCCCTGCCTTGCACTTTGAAAAATGCGTAGTCTGTCAATATTTTTTCAAAAGTTTGCTGAAAACGTTTTTATTTCGGGGACATTTTTCTGATGTTATTTGACTTGATTATGTTGTTCTTATTTGCTTGTTGTACTGTCCTGTTTTAATTATGATTGATTTTATTGTGTTCATTGTACAGCACTTTGTAACATTGTTAAGAAAGGTGCTTTATAAATAAAATGTACTTACTTACTTACTTACTTACTAGTCCCTTCCTAGCATTTGTCTAGTTTTTAGCTGTTGACGAAATTGTCAATAAATTTAGTCTTAGTTTTAGTCATCATAGCTTAAAGATTTTCATTTAGTTTCCATTTAGGTTTCGTCAGTGAAAAAAGGCAGTCGACTCGACGAACATTTTTCGTCTTAAGTTTCAGTCGACAACAAAAACAACAACACAAACTAAACTCAAACCCAACCCCCCTTTTTAGGAACGGGAGGCGGAGGCGTGGTCCACATCTCGTCGTCGTGCTCCCCGGCCGACGCCCTGCTCCGCCCGTACCTCCTGCCCAGCCGGGACTTCTACCGGCTGGGCGGCGTGGGCATGCCGCTGTGGGCCGTGAGGCCCGTGCACTGCGGCGGGGAGGTGCTGCGCGTCACGCTGCACAGCGCGCACGACAACTACCGCGACGCCGTCAGGCTCTACGAGACCGTGCTGCAGCGCAGGGCCCAGGAGGGGAAGGCGGGCTTCTGTTGGTTCACCCTGCACACGGGTACGTTTCTGATTGGTTCACACACTGTTACTGTTTCTGTGATTGGTTCACGCTGCACACTGGTACTGTTTCTGATTGGTTCACGCTGCACACTGGTACCGTTTCTGATTGGTTCACGCTGCACACTGGTACTGTTTCGGAAGGGTTGAAAACCACCGCAAACCACTGCTTTAACCCATGCATAACTGTAACTATTGCTGGTGTGTCTTGGCGTTCACAGAACCTGCAGGCCTGTCCTTGCAGCTAGCCGTTAGCTAACTGTAGCTGTGTGTCTTGGTGCTATCATCACAGAACCAGGCCTGTCCTTGCAGCCAGCCGTTAGCTAACTGTAGCTGTGTGTCTTGGTGCTATCATCACAGAGCCAGGCCTGTCCTTGCAGCCAGCCGTTAGCTAACTGTAGCTGTGTGTCTTGGTGCTATCGTCACAGAGCCAGGCCTGTCCTTGTAGCCAGCCGTTAGCTAACTGTAGCTGTGTGTCTTGGCGTTCACAGAGCCAGGCCTGTCCTTGCAGCTAGCCGTTAGATAACTGTAGCTGTGTGTCTTGGTGCTATCATCACAGAGCCAGGCCTGTCCTTGCAGCCAGCCGTTAGCTAACTGTAGATGTGTGTCTTGGTTCTATCATCACAGAGCCAGGCCTGTCCTTGCAGCTAGCCGTTAAGCGCCTGTCTCCGGGCGTGGAGGTGGAGCCATGCAGCTCGGCGGTGCTCCAGTTCCGGGTGGAAGAGATGGGACAGCTGGTTCCTCTGCTGCCCAACCCCTGCTCGCCCATCAGCGCCTCCCGCTGGCAGACCGAGGACCTGGACGGAAACAAGATCCTCTTCCAGGTACAGTGTTGTTGGGCGGTTCCTAAAACCCATTAAGCACATATCGTATCTCCGCTGTCTGTCGGGCAGAAACCTCGTATCTTATCTCCATATTTAACTTTTTCTTTTAGTTTTTTCTTTCTCGTAAATGTCCCACAAAAGACACAGATCCGCAAGCTCCAAACGTACTGCATGGGCTTGAGCTTGTATAGGTCATATTGTTCATGAATTTGACTCCTGAAAAGTAAGTGTTGGACATGAGGGGCTTGCACCTGACAAAATGATTATACGTCTTCTCACTTCTTGTAATATTTATCAAAGTTAAATAAATATCAAACATATCGGATCAGTCTACATAAGAGTTAAATGCTTGTATTTCATTCAGTCCGAACAGAAGCAGGGATAAGACAATAGCTGCACCCACCGGCCATGAAAGGCTCAAAGACTATAGTCCCCGCCACCTACCCACCCACAGCAAATCCACTCCTGCAGTAGGCCCTACGTGTAAAACCCTGACTTTACAGACACTGAAATGATGCACGTGCAGAGCCTGGGAGTGTACACTGTACAGTAGCCTACAGCCACATGGGCACTTTACATACGTTTGGGTGGGGGGGCTTCTCACATTTTGTACACACACACTAACCCTGTATTTGACTGAGCGATGTTGTTGAGTCTCGTCATAATGGTATGTTTTTAACACACAACACCAGTGACTCAAATCAAAGGCCTGTGGTTGTACACAGCGTTGCTCTGTGTTTTCTGGGAGTCTGTTGTGGGTAGAGCGTGCATGGCTTTCTTTCATAGCCCCCGACCGCCCCATGCCAGATCTCTGTGGCTTGACCTCGAATTAGGAGAACCCAAGAAAGGGCTTCGGAGAGCATCGTCAGAGCTCTAGCTGATGAAGGCTCTCATCGACGAAACACGTGAAGCGTTCCTTTTTTGGTGTGTTGCCAATAAAGTAATGAAAAATTTACTTTGTCCGCCATGTATTTAACATTTTTGGATGTGCTACCTTTTGGGATTTATTTTTTACAAGGGTCCATTTGGTTCCAAACTATCATTTAGCTGGGGACGCACCTGGAACTCCCTCAAGGACCTCCTGGGGGTCCCCGGACCCTACTTTTGGGAACCACTGTGCTAGGGGACGATGTGGCTTCTTTGGCCCGGGGAGGGGAGAGAGAGCATCCATGTCACTGTAAACACAGCCTCTCTCTCTCTCTCTCTGCTGCTCTGTGATTATCTCCCAGCTTACTGTACATACAGTACACAGTCCGCTGGGCCTCAACCTTTGTCTCGTATAAAACATCTGGATTGGAAAGAAAAGGTTGTCATTTTGTTTTCTTCGTACTTGTACCTCTTGAAATCTCTGCTTTGTGGTTTGGGGGAAATATGGGTGTCAAAAATAACGTTCAGAGCAGCAATGTGAATTCTGTTTTTCTTGGGAGTTCAGTGTCTTATTTTATGAGGGGCGTAATTCAGCACAAACTCCCATTGACAATGAATGGATAATTCATGTCATAGTGTGGACGAGCAAATCGGCATGTTACGTCATGATGATGTACTTATCTTATCTACATGAGGGCCCCTCACTTCAAGTTCACACCGGTGTGATAAAACATTTTTACGTATTTATTTTCCCCCATTCATTCAGAATGAAAACGCTGATACTAACACACGGACGGCTGTGGCTCAGGAGGTACAGCAGGTCTTCCAATGACCTGTGGGTCGGCGGTTCGAATCCCGGCTCCTCCTCCTGTCCACATGTCAAAGTGTCCTTGGGCAAGACACTGGATTAATTTCACGTCTAAAACGCAGACTAACCACTTCATATCTACAACACAATTTAATTCTAGATCATTTTTTTATAAAAACGAAAGCGTTACTTTGGCCAATGTCATGTACTGAGAAGTCGCCTGCTTTAACCATAGTTGTTTTAAGCATTATGTTATACTTTAGCTATTGAAAAATAGCAGATCTACAAGCTCATAGTTCGGCACTGAGTGCCGCGCTACGAGCTTGCAAGGTCTGCTATTTTTGAAAAATCTTGAAAATGTGGCGCAAATCTTTGAATATAATGCTTTTACAGCAAACGTTTTAAACTCGTCTTTTGCTTGTGAGGGGTCCCTGGAACAACATATTTTCAGATGGGGGGGGGGGGGTCCCACAGCCAAATACCGATCATTCTGAGCGTCCTTCACTGCACGAAAAGGTTGAGAACCACTGACTGACATAGAAACATAGGGTTTTTCAGAAAACTGTCAGGATTGTAGAATCGTCCTCGGGTCTAAATGGCCCAAATGGGTTAACCATATGTTGGCTGGTCGCTCTGTCAAAGTTGCTTACGGTAACCTGCTTTAATCTCCCGTTTTAAGTGTAAATCCTAATCCCTTCCCTCCTCCTCCTCTCCTTCTGTCCGTCCGGCAGGTGAAAACCCCGGCCCAGCCCCCGCAACCTCTGACCTGCGCTGCTTTCCCTCCGACGTGCCCCAGCAGCGGCTCCTCCCCTCGGGGGTCCCAGCCGAGGGGCTCAGGAGGAGGAGGAGGAGGACACGCCCCCGCGCTGCAGAGCCACGCCCTCGCCACGCCCCTGTCCTGGACAGGACACAGGCCAGGTCAGAAAAATCTTCTTTTTATTTGTTTTACCCCCATTTAGATCTGAGGTCGATTCTACAAAATGTCGTTTAAATCCGAAAAACCTCATGTTTCTATTTCTATGTCAGTCGTTCTCAAACAGGACCCGCAACAATTATATGTAATAGGCCCCCGACCCCCATCTGAAAATATGTTATTGTTCCTTGTAGATCAGCTATTTTCAGCATGCAACCACGCGTAAAATGACTTATACTGGATCTCTTCTCCAATCTCCACTAGTTCCTTCCTAACATTTCAGTCTAGTTTTTATCTGTTGACGAAATTGTCCATATATTTAGTCTTAGTTTTAGTCATCATAGCGTAGAGTTCATTTAGTTTCCATTTAGTTTTCGTCAGTGAAGAAAGGTAGTCGACGGACATCTTTCGTCTTAGTTTTAGTCGACGAAAACAACACTGGTCCTCAGGTCACAGACCCTACACTGACCCATTGTTTGTCTGTGGTCCTCATAGGTCACAGACCCTACACTGACCCCTGTGTGTCTGTGGTCCTCATTGGTCACAGACCCTACACTGACCCATTGTGTGTCTGTGGTCCTCATAGGTCACAGACCCTACACTGACCCCTGTGTGTCTGTGGTCCTCATAGGTCACAGACCCTACACTGACCCCTGTGTGTCTGTGGTCCTCATAGGTCACAGACCCCGCACCGACCCCGGCCTGGAGAAGCCGTGCGCCGCGGGGGAGAGCCCGGGGGGCTCCGACGGCGGCCGCTGCAGCAGCACGCCTCCCGGCAGCTCCTGCTACTCCTCGCAGCGCAGCAGCCCCTGCCCCCCCGCGCCTCCTCCTCCTCCCCCCCGGGACTCCCCCCTCCGCCGCTCCCTCTCCCACTCCCTCTCTTACCTCCTGTTGGAGGAGGAGGAGGAGGAGGAAGACGAGGAGGAACCGGAGACCAATGTGGACACGGGCGTCCCCGTCCCCCCTTGGTGCTCCTCAGACGCCGCCGCGGGGGGAGGGGTCTTCGCCGTCCGGCGCCCGGTGTCGTTCCCTCAGTGGTCGGAGGAGAGGCCCGCGGCCGTCGGGGCCTCGGCTCTGGAGAGCCTGGCCCGGGAGCTGATCGAGTGTCTGCCTGCCAAGCACTTGGCTCCGCCTCCGCCACTCACCGGGGCCTCCAGGACGCTTTGCAAGTCTGTCTCCTCCACTATGGACGGCTACGGAGGCGGCAGGACCGCAGCGGCTGGTTGTAAGTCTGTCTCTGTCCCGGCCATGGAAGGATGCAGGGGCAGGACTGTAGCGGCCGGTCGAAGCCCTTCCAAGGAACCCGCGGCAGAGAGGACACTCGGGGGACCTGCGGGGGGGCCCAAGAACACTCTGTTTCCGTCTGCACGCGACAAACACAGCGACGAACTGGACGAGTTCTTCATCTGACCTTTTCTCTGCTTCGTCTGACCGTTCGTTCGTCGTTTAGACTGTAGGCAGGTGAGCGTTCGGGTAGGGGAGGTGCCGCCGGCAGTCTGACAGAAGGGTAGGAGCGACAAGCGGGCCACGATCCTGTGACACCGTCTTGTCTTGTGCTCGCTCGTGTCATGCGCACACGGCTGCCTGCGCGTTTGAAACGTGTAGAATGGTGTAGCTTGGTAGACTGCAGATAACCAACACACCAACATAGAATCTACAGCTTGGTAGACTGCAGATAACCAACACACCAACATAGAATCTACAGCTTGGTAGACTGCAGATTACCAACACACCACCATAGAATCTACAGCTTGGTAGACTGCAGATAACCAACACACCAACATAGAATCTACAGCTTGGTAGTTCTGAAGATAACCAACATAGCCAACGCAAAATGTATGCTCATCAACAACAGATAACGGCAAATATCAGCCGATACGGATATGTGTAAAAAAACAACATGGCTGATAAACCTCTGCACTGTGATAACACGGTTCCCAGCCAGGTGCTTCTAATAAGGATTCAGTAGGGATAAAACAATTGTCAATTGAGTCGGTGCCTGGTAAAACATTAGGAACAAATCCACTAATGTTGAATGTGTAATGTATTTCTATGCAGTTTCCATGTTTTTTAACTAGAGCTCAACATGCTCAGCAGCTATAATCCTAGGAATGTATAGCGCCCCCAACCTGTGACTCTTAATGGGTATTTCCGAGTGTTTACAATCCCTTTAGCTTTACAAGGTAGACCGCTGTGATCATGGTGCCAATATTCCTTTAGGGCAGTGTTTCCCGTCGCGGAGTCGTTCATTTTTATTGTTTGCAAGTAAGTTACACGTTTTTATTATAATTTTTATTATTATTATTACCCTTACTTATAATAAAGAACATGGTGGGTGTGTGTGTGTGTGTGTGTGTGTGTGTGTGTGTGTGTGTGTGCGTGCGTGCGTGTGTGTGTTTTCAGGGAAAAGTCAAAAGAATGTTCAGAACTTCAGAAAATAGCTAGCTCTGGTCCATAGCACTAATGCCCTTTGCTGCCGTTGCATTAAGGCTCTGCCACTGTTCTCTTCCTGCCCTCGCATGAAATGCAGACCAGCCTCTCCTCTGTAGCGGAAATATAAAGAACGTTTTTACCTCCTCACCACCACAAAATGGGCACTTTTTGGCCAGAAAGGGATTGTTTTTCCACCGGAAAAAAAATATACTTTTAGTTACTCCACTGCGCCTTCTACCGATATTGCCAAGAGAAAAAATATCATAGACAAGATTTTCCTTCTGGAGATAAACAATCCCTTTCTGGCCAAATAGTACATTTTATACGTGTGGTGGGGGCTCAGAGTGCGTCCACTAAGGAAAGTAGGCTTTCTAATAACACAAGCCACCTTTGTATTGGTGAGTAGGTAAAACGTTTTTTTACATTTACGCTACAGACGAGAGGCTCGTCTGCATTTATACGAGCGTAGGAAGAGAACAGTTCCATAGCTCTAACGAAGGCATTAGAGCCATGTATGGTACCAGAGTTAGAAAATAGCCAAAATGGTAGATCTACAAGCTCACAGAAACATTTGGGAGCCCCTTCTTTGGGGAAATGCATGCTGTGTGGAGCCTGGTTGATAATGTACAGTATGTATCTCTGTGGTTTAATGCACTTCCCAGCGTTTGGATTAACTGAAGCAAGAATCATTGTGAACTGAAGACCAATGTAAAGTGTCGTTGTTGGGTACTTAGAAAAGCGCTATATACATTTGAGATAGTATTAGGCTATTAACTAGATAAGTTCTATATACATTTGAGACATTA
This sequence comes from Protomyctophum bolini, assembly GCF_963924005.1. Lineage (NCBI taxonomy): Eukaryota > Metazoa > Chordata > Actinopteri > Myctophiformes > Myctophidae > Protomyctophum > Protomyctophum bolini. The sequence continues at coordinate 5,096,576 of NC_137870.1, read as the reverse complement.
TTAGGCTATTAACGGAAGTGAGAACTCACGTTATTTTTTGTTGGGGGGGTGAACTACTCTTCTCTACAATTTTATACTTATTTTCCATCAATTACATGCCACCGTGAGGCCTTGAAGTTGAATTCATGGTGATGTTTTAGTTTTTGTCGCATTCCTTCCACCAAAAACTACGAGACTCTTCCCGTCATATATATATATAGAGAGAGAGGTTTTTTTTTTACTATTCCTTTTGTATAAAATCAGGCTTAACCCATTCAGGACGGGAATTACCCCTTTGGTGTTTTTAAGCATTATGTTATACTTAAATGTGGCACAAACGTTTGAATATATATATTCTTTCAGAGCGAACGTTTTTAACTCAAATCTTTGCTTCTGGAGAGGCGGTCCCTGGAACAACATATTTTCAGATGGGGGTCCGTGTGGCCAATTACAGATAATTCTGGGGGTCCTTGACATGAAAAAGGTTGAGCACCACTGACAGAAACATGAAAACTGAAAAATGATTTAGAAGACTTTATTTTTAGAATCGGCCTCGGGTCCAAATGGATACATACATGAATTCCAGGCTTCATGGCCCATAGGGCGTGTAATTCATAGAAAATAAGTCCTTTTTTATTTTGAAAATGTGTGCTTTTTTCAGTAACCCACTCCTTTTTAGTATAAAATCAACGAGGCTTAACACCTTCAACGTAACAACATAAGGCTGGCGTGCACCGAGGGATCAGCCTGGCCACAGTTTGGGGGGGATTAACACAGGTGATACCTCTTAAGGAACGAGTGATTAACTGGAATTAACCAGATCAGGTGTGTGTGACAGACGGGGTGTTGTTGAACCCACAACCTTTTTGCACATGATGATCAAATCTCAGTAGAATGCTATAGAGACCAGCTGGAGCTGTGACCAATTATGTCATGTAAAGAGAATAGTTTGTTACGAATCATTACATTTCATTGTTTTGTATGTTTTTAAGTTATTCTTTTATATTTTTGCTGAAGAGCCCCAGGCTTGCTTGTACTGTCTGATATCACATGCTCTTTAATTAAAACAACAACTTTCAATGGCTATTCGATATGTTGTATTCTTAATTAATGTGTACATTTTGATTAGCTTTTGTGACATCTCAACTCGGTAGGCTGGATTATAATGTGCAGTTTAATAAAGTTTCTCAATGTTTCAAAGCATAAAAAATTATATTCTGATAGTAATCATTGCTATAGTGTTTGTTCAGTAAGTGTTAAATAGCTCTATATTGTAACAGTAATCATTGCTATAGTTGTTCAGTGACAGTGTTAAATAGCTCTATATTGTGACAGTAATCATTGCTATAGTGTTTGACAAGTATTTGAATCACTTAGCCTAGCTTTAATTCTCAGTCAAATATGTTGAAAGTTCATTGTCCAGACCTTTTCTCATCGTATAAGGTCACTGATCATTGCTCAGACATGGAGCAATCTATCTGAGTATCGCTACAATGATTTCCTTCAGACTTCTGCAATAGCACTGTTTCACCATGTGGTGGCAGCAGAGTTGCAAACATGTAGACTTCCATCTTTCATATTAACGCGAGTCAAAACTGGCAACATTTATTTCTAATATTACAAATACAGCCACAATAAACATTTGAAATGTGGTTGCTGTAAGCAATAGAAAAACCGGCATATCATGTGCAAATAATAATAATAATAACAATAAACTTGTTCAGTAAAGTGTACATACAGCATACATTAATTGCACTTTATTTCAAATCTAGCGTAAAGTATGTAGACATATTTAAGTTCCTTCCAGGGGTCACCGCAATGCTGGCAAGGGGGTCCTTGAACATTTGAGAACCACTAGCCTATTAGTTGTAAAACAATCAGAACAAAAATCTTTTCTTCCCCAAAAATCCATAAAGTCAACAAATAAAAAGGAAAGAAAAACATAGTGTATTGCTCACCCATCAGGACTCAGGAGGCCACAGCAGGTTCCTTTGTCCAAAAGCTCTGAATGGATTCAGAGCTAAACCCTCAGAAAATATTGTTTGACCAAACTGTTCTTCTTCAGATCTCATAGTTTTCCATGATTATGGTTTAAGTCTTGGCTTTAAAAAGAGTATCTTTTGACAAACCACCACAAAACCTTATTGATACCTAAACATGGAATAGGCTACCTGGCCACCTCACTTCCTGTACATGTATAGCTGTTCCTGGTACATCACTTCCTGGAACTATTGCTCCCATGCTTTTTCCCCACAGCTCCCCCTCTGATCAAACCATGTCAACAGAAAATAAAGGGCACAGTCAGTAGTGCTGTCACCTTACAGCTAGAAGGTCCTAGGTTCGATTCCCGCTGGGGGCGTTTTCCCTCCTCCGCGTCATCAGTGCCCATACCCGAGGTGGGGTTGGCGAAAGGGCCTTTCTGTGTGTAGTTTGCAGGTTCTCCCCGTGTCCCCTAGGGTAGGTACCCTTACAAAAAACATGCAGTAATCCTGGTCTCTAAACTACCTCCCCCTGGCCAGCCGGGGGCGCCTGATGGAGGGGAAAGGAACTGGTTGGAATAACTTGTTCCTTCACATGCTAGGTCCGGCTGGGGAAACTCCCCCCTGTCAGGTGAAAAGAAGCAGCTTGGACTCCTCATGCATAGAAGGAAGCATGCGGTCAGTCCGCTGCTCCCCCAGGTTGGCAGAGGAAGTGTAACACCCAGGATTACATTGGATAATTGACACTGGGTGAAAAAATGGGTTGCAAAATCATGGGATAAAAATTATTTAAAAAAGAGAAAAAATAAAATGAATGACCATGGTTTAACTACACAAAACACTACATCTCAGAGTTAAATAATTATGCAACCATAGTTTAACCAATATATTCCCTTGTTGTATGTTGTGTCATTTACTCTCAATACTAGGACAGGAAATACCATTTCTTCACACATGTATGTGGCAGTGTCACAGTTGGACTCCTAGTATACTAGTAAATCAGTGTCATACATATATTCTGAAGGAAACCTGGAGACTTGACATTCAGTAATTGGATCTTGTGATCAAAATTAGAAGATCATGGTAGTGTGTAAAAAAAACAACAAGTTGCCATGGACAAGAGCAAGACTTTGCCACAGACACATTTGTCCCATGTACGGACATTTCGGTGACCCCTCACCTCTGTAGGACATATCGATGACCCCCCCCCCCCCCCCTGGTTCCTTCCCCTTGTAGTAGTGGGCTCATAGATATTTATAAAATAGATGCCTCACTGACCGCTGTCTCCAATGAAGGCAGTGAAGTCAAGCAGAAGTGCCTGAAGGCGTTCGCTGAAGGCACGCTGCATGCGTCGCTGCCCAAGTGACGTCCACTCATGCTCCATGTCTCTCTCGCTGTCTCTCAATTAACCCATTCTGACCTGAGATCAGATTCATATGAGGTTTCCACTGCAGGACACACACTGGTCTGATTAACCCGTTCTGACCTGAGATCAGATTCTAAAAAAATGTCAGTCGTTCTTCGATTTTTCAAAAATAGCTAAAGCATAACATGATGCTAACACCGAAACGGGTTCCCGGTCAGAATGGGTTAAGGGACTATGCTGGCCAATCACAGCGCGACTTTTTCCGGGACTTCTGTATACGCGCACGTGGAAACTTGACGAGCTTATCCCTTCCGCTCATATGCTTCGCAAGGAATCTCGGGAATATTGTGCCTTCAATTCTGACACGCGCCCTCAGAGCCGGAAAAGAGGCGTCTATACCGTTTAATGTCTGTCAGTGGGCTGACATCCAATGTGTGAAACAACAAACAGCCTTTGTTAGTCGACGTTTTCTTTTTTTAGTAAAACTTATGGGAATTTGTCATCATGACGTAAACATGTCTTATTTGCTCAGACACACTATGACATAAAATTGTCCATTCATTGTCAATGGGAATTAAATGTTTGTGTAGGGCGAAGTTTGCCCTAATAGCTGGTTATAAGAAAGGGCTGGCGCCCCTCAAAAAATGCCTAGCTATAAGTCAATGACAATAAAGGCTATATACAGGTTTATTTCAACGTCTAAATGGGTTAAGTTCAGCTGTTGTTTCACACTTGGAAGACTAATTCATTAGAGCGACAGAGAGAGAGAGAGAGGAGTGTGTGTGTGTGTGTGTGTGTGTGTGTGTGTGTGTGTGTGTGTGTGTGTGTGTGTGTGTGTGTGTGTGTGTACGTGTGTGGCTGTGTGCGCGCGTTTGTCAATTTAACGAAGGTGCAGAGGATCAGAAATTAGCAGAGAGTGAGTGAAGTTTGCGCTACTCTATGCCGAATTGAAGTGGTCTCTACCGTTTCGGCCGTGGGGCGGCTCGCCGGAACCGGGCCGGCACCCTGGGTGCGTTCCTGTGGGTCTGGAAGTCCCCCGGGAAAATAGCAGATCTACAAGCACACAACGCGTCACGCTGCGACGCGTTGTGAGCTTGTAGATCTGCTATTTTCAGCATGCAACCAAGTGTAAAATGACTTATACTGGATCTCTAGTCATACTAGTTAGTCCCTTCCTAAAATGTTTGTCTAGTTTTTATCTGTTGACGAAATTGTCAATATATTAAGTCTTAGTTTTAGTCATAATAGCTTCGTTTTCATTCAGTTTTCCATTTCGTTTTCGTCAGTGAAAAAAGGTAGTCGACGAACATTTCTCGTCTCAGCTTTAGTCGACGAAAACAAACACCGATTGATTCCGACACAAAGTGCGTCAGAGGATGTGGTTGCTCCGTGGCGCCGCCCGGCGGCAGCCCGTCCAGCTCAGCTCCTGGGCCCACTGGCCCTCGCGGGTGACCTTCACCTTGGCCGGGTCGAACCTCCAGAAGCGCTGCTCGCGGAACAGGTAGAGGCGCCCCCCGTCGCCGGGGCGCGACAGCGCGCCGTTGGTGCGCTGCGGCACGCCGGGCCAGTCGGCCAGCCTGCGCGGGTAGTAGGGCTCGGAGCGCAGCGTGGCCAGGTTCAGCACGGAGTAGCGCGAGCCCTTGAAGAGCACCATGTGGCCCAGCGGGGCGTAGTAGAAGGCGCAGTCCGGGTGGTGCGGCAGGCCCAGCTCGCTGTTCTTCCTGGGGAAGCCCGCGTCCAGGTGGCTGGACGACGCGTTGTAGCGCCACGTCCTCTTCCCTGCGTGGAGAGGAAAGCATGGTGGTTAAGCAATGGAGTTAGGAGGTTTTGTCCAAGGCAACTTTTACTACTTTCCATTGGTTCAATATTTTCGGGAAAAAAAACACACACTCATTTATGCCAAAAAACTAAAACATAAAAAATGTAGTTATGAGGTTTCCTCCCGACAGCAACCAAATGTAAGCATGTTGCCCGCCAACAATAGCCTATCTACAAGCTCACAACACAATTAGTTTCATGGTGTATTTATAACATGGCCACATGGCATCCTACGTGATGATATAGTGCCCTAAACAAACATTAAAGTCCATAGACTTGGCTGGCAAATGACGCAAATCTTCAAAACCCATGTGTTGACCGTCCTAAAAAAGAAGGGGGCTTACTAGTATACAGTGTTGTTTTTGGCAGCAAATTTATATTATAGTTTTAGTCATAGGTCTCTTGAATAGTTTTCATTTAGTTTTAGTCACATTTTAGTCACCTGGAATGTTTTAGTGTTAGTCTAGTTTTACTCCAAACAGAAAAGTCATATCTAATTGCAATTAAACGACATTAAACAATGTTAAACTCACTTTGCCTGTCACTTCCTAACATTTTAGCCTAGTTTTTAATCTGATGACGAAATTGTCAATACATTTAGTCTCAGTTTTAGTCATCATAGCTTAGTTTTGTTGGTAAAGCTGCCCAGCCCTCTTTCTCATTGGCTGTAACCCAAACATTGCATTAACCTTTCAGGACAAACGCATATTATTAGCTGCCTCAACTGCTGCTAAAGAAAACAATTATCAAAAACGGGTTTGAACCGGACTGTTAACTTGAAGAGAAATTGGCTTAATTGCTTTTCTGATATTTGTTTACTGGAGCGTTCTACTGCCAAGATGAATGGCGCCAGAGCTGTGGACACTGTGGACAACTGCTCCAATTAAAGCTCTTGACGCAGTTCAATTCATTATTTAACCCATTCTGACCGGGCACCCATTTTGGTGTCAGCATCATGTCGTGCTTTAGCTACTGAAAAATAGCAGATCTACAAGCTCATATCGCGCCACCGAGTGGCGCGCTACGAGCTTGTAGGTCTGCTATTTTTGAAAAATTCGAAGAACGACTGACATTTTTAGAATCTGATCTCAGGTCAGAATGGGTTAATCAGACCAGTGTGTGTCCAGTGGAAACCTCGTATGAATCTGATCTCAGGTCAGAATGGGTTAATTGATATGACGTTGTGACCAACGGTTTGCTGTTGGCTCCCTTGACTGTATCTGTAGCCCTTGTACTGTACACGTCTTATTTGTCTTGTCTCGTCCTTGTCTGTGTTTGTCTTGTACTGCAGGTCTGTAGTGTCTGAATGTTTTGTTCTGTTTGTTTATTACGATATTTTGCTGACTCATGAGGTTTTCGAGTTACAGTATATCTATATATTAATATCGATCGACGGTTATTTTTTCTCAATTGTTTTACCTTTTATTATTGTCTTTGTGTCATTGTTTTAGCTGTCCGTGTGTAAGGCCACCTATGTGCATTGGTCATTTACACGTTTGTCTCTCTCGTCAGTGGAAAAAGGTAGTCGACGAAAAGAAAATCGTCTTAGTTTTAGTCGACAAAAAAACAACACTTCTAGTATAGACACTTCATGGCGGACCTCGGGTTAAAGAAGCATAATATACTAGAGTTGAAGTGGTTAATGTTACGATTGGCTACAGCTGGGCGTCACTGAAGGCAATAAACGAGCTGTTAATTGTGTCTTGCATTCAGGTGACGGGGAACGCAAAATACCGTTACGTAGCACTTTCTCTTTTAACAGAAGCAGACGCATTCCTCCATAAAGGAGTGTCGGTCCCTTCACAGATAGGTGAGGAGAGTTTGGTTTTTTTTGCCATGTAGCAGCGGTAAGGTCAGCGTTAACCCATTCTGGGCGGTAACCCCATTTGGTGTTTTAAAGCATTATGTTATACTTTAGCTAAAAATAGCAGATCTACAAGCTCCGAGTGCCGTGCTACGAGCTTGTTGATCTGCTATTTTTTGAAAAATCGTGGAAATTGTGTCGCAAACTTCGAATATGTATTCTTTCAGAGCGAACGTTTCTCAAATCTTTGCTTCTGCGAGGTCCCTGGATGGAACAACAGCTCTGAAAGAATATATATTCAAAGATGTGCGTCTGAAAACATCTTTCACTATTTTTCAACAGCTATGAAGTTTAAAATAATAGTTAAAAGTGGTTAAAAGCTATATGGCGACACCGATGCGTTCCCGTTCCAAAATGGGTTAAGTTTGAGTACTTTTACCATGTAGGTCGTACCTTTGAAGAAGGTCGTAGGTCATAGGTTGTACCTTTGAAGGTCATACGTCGTACCTTTGAAGGTCATATGTCATACATTTTGAAGGTCATAGGTCATAAGGTGTACCTTTGAAGGTCATAGTTCATAGGTCGTACCTTTGGAGAAGGTCATATATAGTTCATAAGTTGTACCTTTGGAGAAGGTCATAGGTCATACTGTACCTTTGAAGAAGGTCATAGGTCATACTGTACCTTTGAAGAAGGTCATAGGTCATACTGTACCTTTGAAGAAGGTCATAGGTCATACTGTACCTTTGAAGAAGGTCATAGGTCATACTGTACCTTTGAAGAAGTACCACTTGTGGTCCAGCGGGGAGTAGGCGGCGGCCTCCACCGCTACGGGGAGGTGTGGCCAACGATCGCGGAGGAGGAGCGGCGAGCTGACGTTCCCATTGGTCGATATCGTCCAATAGACACCGCTACGGAACACATGCACTGTCTGCTCCTGGTCTGGACGCACACACACAAACACGCACACACAGGCGCGCGCGCACACACACACACACACACACACACACGCACACGCACACACGCACACGCGCACACGCACACACACACACACACACACACACACACACACACACACACTGAATGAAGCATGAGCTCAGTTCAGGGCTCACCCCAGGTCGGCAGGGGGAGAGCAGTGCTCAGGATTCAGGCGTGTATCCACACTTTTCCTGGGCTGTGTGTGCTCCAGTTCCTGTTGATTCCATTGGATATCATTGGTCATCTGACCAGTTTCATTGGCTTTCATTGGATCAAATCGACCGGAACTGGAGCACACAGCCCAGGAAAAGTGTGGATAGCGTGGATACGAATTACTGGGGCAACCTCGAAGCTGGCGTTGCTAACGGGGTGCCGTTTGAAAACAAAGGCGGCATGCTGTGGTTTAATTAGTGCTGCCAACAAATATTCCATATATTCGAATGAATATTCAGATGTAAAAAGTAAAATAACAATCAAATGTATTAAATTAAGATTCAAATTAAAAAAGTACAGTACTTAAGTAAAAGTACTTAGTTACTTTCCACCACTGAAAAAGGGTTTTGGTTACCAACTCTCCCATCATTTATAGCTGGGGACCACCTGGACCTCCCTCAAGGACCACTGGTGGTCCCCGGACCACAGCTTTACAATGACACGGATTTGAAGTGAAGTGCCTTACCTATGGTGATGGCATCGAAGACGCCCTGGCAGTACAGCGGCTGGCCACCAGGGGGGGTCGCCTCGGCCTCTTCCCACTCCTGGAGCGCGGCGCGAAACACCGGGCCGGGCAACCTGACCGGGTGACCGCGCGGCGGTTTACCTGGAGATGAAGGAACACAACCACCCTAAATATCAACCTGACCGGGTGACCCTGTGACGGTTTATACCTGGAGATGAAGGAACACAACCACCCTAAATATCAACCCGACCGGGTGACCCCCGCGTTTTAACCCATTCTGACCGGGAACCCATTTTGGTGTCGGCATCATGTAATGCTTTGACTTTGACTTACTTGCTTTAGCTATTGAAAAATAGCAGACCTACAAGCTCGTAGCGCGCCACCGAGTGGCGCGCTACGAGCTTGTAGGTCTGCTATTTTTTGAAAAATCGAAGAGCGACTGACATTTTTAGAATCTGATCTCAGGTCAGAATGGGTTAATCAGACCAGTGTGTGTGTCCAGTGGAAACCTCGTATGAATCTGATCTCAGGTCAGAATGGGTTAAAAGGAACCAGGCGACTATTTGCTTTTATTTATTTTTGCACTGGCCTGCACCGGGCCATTATTTGGTTACAATTCCATTGACCTTTAGCTAAGCCCCTCCCCAAACTGCTATGGTCCAATCACAGCTAAGCATATTAACATGGGTTAGACAATAAACCTGTCCACCAATAGTTTTGCTATATCATAAAACATTGTTTTAAAAAAATAAATGTCACACACACATATTTTTCCAGTGCATACAACAGGCCTTGTTGACGGATTTGGAAGAGATTTTGAAGGTCTGTTTCCAAAAATGAACCATTATTTAATGTGTAAAGTCCATGTATATTTACATTGGAATGAATGAGCCCCGGCTGGAAGCTAAAGGTCTAAAGCTGAAGGAACTGAAAATAATATCCCAGCTAGGCTGACCCAAATTATAGGCTGAAAGATACTCAAAATCTGCTGTCAAAATCAACACGGGAACTGAAGCAGTGCTCAACTCTCCTCTTGTTGACATTTTTCACTTTCTACAGACAAACAAACTGCAGCCTGAGTGGAGCTATAAACCAATCATTTCTGAGCTATGCCAAATACAAATGTTTTTTTTTTTCTTTTCCTAAATTGGATATTGGAAGAAATGAGCCTCCTAACTGGAAAGACAAACTGTTGACATTTTGACCAAATAGAGTTCAGGGTAATGTTAACATTCAAACAGCCTCTTCCTGGCTTGGTGTATACTGAGAGAGAGAGAGAGAGAGAGAGAGAGAGAGAGGCACGTCAGATAAACAAAGGACCAGAAACTATCCATTGCAATCTTCTCACGCAAACGGACGCATTACACAATTCAGCATTATATTAAGTTTGGGTGCACGATTATATATCATCATACTGTATATATAGATCATGCATATCTGCCGATAATGATTCTGACCGATTCCGAATATTACACAGAGGACCACAATGGAAAGAAGGCAGACTCATGGCTGCTCTGCGAATACAAAATCCATTGACGGTCACATTATGATTGTGTGTCATCAATATCTGTGAGAATAATCTGGATTATTTTGAGGCCGATTCCGATGTCGAGATTTCGATTATGGTACCGATTATGTCGCGCATCTCTAACTATAAAGATCCAATTAATCGATTTGTGGTCAGACTCTTTTTTTAAAACCTTTATTTCAGTGGTTCTCAAAAGAAATCGTGAAAATGTGGCGCAAATCTTTGAATAATTATTCTTTCAGAGCGAACGTTTTTAACTCAAATATTTGCTCCTGAGGTCCCTGGAACAACATATTTTCAGATGGGCCAATTACTTATATTTTTTGGGGTACTTGAAATAGTTTGAGCACCACTGATATACTGTAGAAACATAGGTTTTTCAGAAAAATGTCATGATTTAGAAGATTTCTTTTTTTCATTTCGACGTCAGGCCGAAATGGGTTAATATCGCACATAATAATGACAATTTTAGACCCAAAGAATGGAGGATAGAATGAACGAACGGATGAATGTCGGGAGGACAGCGTGTTTGGAGAACGTGCGGAGCAGAATTATCCCACAGCACAACAAATAGTTGTGTCTGCTGATAAGTGCACAGGGACATGAAAACATGCAGCCATTGTGTTTGCAAGGAGCTGAACAAACAATTTGTCTGAGAACGTGGATAAAATCTGGGAATCTCCAAGCGTGGTCAGACCTGCTTCTAACTGTATCCTGAATGATGCCATGAGGCAGGAGGAACGGGAGGGTTTGCACATGCACACACACATGTAGGCCTACGTACATGCACGCGGCACACACACACACATGCACACACACACACACACACAGTACGCCCATGCACACTCTTCTCGCACAATTATGCTCGAATTGCACCTTCCCAAACCGAATTTGTTGGATATATGGAACACATAGCCTCGGATTGCACCTTTCCTGCTCTTTTTGAGTGGTGCTAGCCACTCCTATAGACAGCAATGTGTGTCCCTGGCTGGGTCCGTCCGTCCGTCCGAGTACGGAGATAGCGTTTGTTGACCACCACGTGTCACTGTTGCGCAGCTTAACCCATTCTGGCCGGGAACTCATTTTGGTGTTCAGCATCATGTTATGCTTTAGCTATTGAAAAATAGCAGATCTACAAGCTCATAGCGCGCCACCGAGTGGCGCGCCAAGAGCTTGTAGGTCTGCTATTTTTGAAAAATCGAAGAACGACTGACATTTTTTTAAATCTGATCTCAGGTCAGAATGGGTTAACACACACACACACACACGCACAGAGGCCAGGGAGGAGGGCTTGTATACAGTACAGTACTACAGCACGAGTACAGTACAGTACAGCACCACTCCGTTCAGGCGGGTCTGATTTATCTTCATTCTATCCATTGTTTGCTGTCTGTGTTTGTGTTGTTTTGAATGTCATGTTATCTGCGCTGCAGCATTGTGTGACGGAACCCAAGCCAAGATACGTTTTACTCTCATGTACCTGTATAGTGTACACAAGCAAGTAAAGTAACAATAAAGTATACAACCTTGAACCTTGAACACACTCACACAAGCCGACGGTCATATCACAGAGCAGACACAACAGTTTCTTAGTTCAGTAGAACCACTCTTGGCAGCTGTGCCACGCACATGTGAGTTGTTTTCTCGCAGTGAGTGGGAGCAGCTGATCTGGTCTCCTGGCTGTGACAGGATAGGTGGGTACCCAATAGGAAGAGTGTTAAAACCCATTTAGGCCTGACGTCGAAATAAATAAAAAGTCTTCTGAAAGAATATTATATTCAAAGATTTGTGCAAAATGTTCACGATTTTTCAAAAATAGCAGACCTACAAGTTCGTAAGTGAGCTTGTAGATCTGCTATTTTTCAATAGCTAAAGTATAACATAATGCTTAGTTAAAACATCAAAAGGGGTTCCCGTCCAGAATGGGTTAAATTTGCTATTCTTTCCAAAATGTTTTAAAACAAATACCGTAATAATTGGAAAATGTTTTTAACCCATGACCTGACGGAATTTAAAAAATGTCTTCTAAATCATGCCAGTTTTCTGAAATACTATATGTTTCTATGTCACTGGTTCTCAATATTTCATGTCAAGGACCCCTGTCAACGGTGTCGGAGATTAGCTGGTAGCAGATCTACAAGCTCGATCTACAAGCTATGAGCTTGTAGATCTGCTATTTTTCAACAGCTAAAGTAAAACATAATGCTAGAAACACCATAAGGGGTCGACGTGAGGTCGGGTGGGGAAAAAAATGAGCGTGTTTTAAGGTTAGCATTCCGGTTAGCGTTTAACAAGACTCCGCGGAAACAGAGACAACAAGACTCACGTCCACAGCGACACATGTGGAAACCTGCCTCACACACACACACACACACACACACACACACACACACACACACACACACACACACACACACACACACACACACAGGGTAAATAGATACTACTGTTGTATCTCTATCTGTCAGTCATGCAGACATGTTTATGTAAAGATCTACAACTCAAACCACAAAACCCACAATCCATCATGACAGGAACCAACTAAACACTGTGCGCGTGTGCGCACGCGTGTGTGTGTGTGTGTGTGTGTGTGTGTGTGTGTGTGTGTGTGTGTGTCTGCGTGCGTGCGTGTGTGCGTGCACATACTTATGTCACACAGTAAGTGTGGTGTTGAGAGATAATACACAATGAGGTCAGACCAGTGCATGAGTTATGTCTGGGTAAACAAGTGTGTGTGTGTGTGTGTGTGTGTGTGTGTGTGTGTGTGTGTGTGTGTGTGTGTGTGTGTGTGTGTGTGTGTGTGTGTGTGTGTGTGTGTGTGTGTGTATGTATGTGCGTGTGTGCGTGTGTGCGTGCGTGCGACTGCGACTGTGCATGTGTGTGTGTGTGTGTGTCATTTGTAGGTATGGTTCAAACAGCTGTGCTCCTTGCCTGAGAGGGATGAAATCACACAGGTCTGCTAATGTGTGTGTGTGTGTGTGTGTGTGTGTGTGTGTGTGTGTGCGTGTGTGTGTGGCCTACATGCGTCGTGTGCATTTACGCGTGCGTGTGTGTCTGTGTGCATGCGTGCATGCATGCACAATTTGCGTTTGTGTGTTTGAGTAGCTGACTGAGCATTCTAAAGTGTGATTGGAATGGAATTTCCCATTCTACTTATTTTATTTCTATGGCTGCAGCTGTGAGGCTCCAGGGCTCTGAGAGAGAGAGAGAGAGAGAGAGAGAGAGAGAGAGAGAGAGAGAGAGAGAGAGAGAGAGAGAGAGAGAGAGAGAGAGAGAGAGAGAGAGAGTGAGAGAGAGAGAGAGCTTGGTGCCATGACTCCAATGTACAGTCTTATTATACCTAACTTGAGTAACCTAAAGACTTGGAGGCGTGATCAATGCAATTTGGCTATTCTGAGTGGCCAAAGAGCATTGATCACGCCTCCAGGTCTTTAGTTTACTCAAGTTAGGTAATAAGACCTGGTACTTAAGACACGCAAAATACAGCCCTAAGAGTGTACAAATGGGTCCATTTGGTTCCGGCAGTTTCTAATTAAGTTGAATTGTTAATTTATCCATTGAAAACTTTGGGAGCAAAATGAAGATTTTTGAGTTTCCCTTTTGTCTCTCTCTCTCTCTCTCTCTCTCTCTCTCTGTGCAAGTCTGACATTTGAGGGGAAGACAGTAAAGTCAACACTTCAGTCCTACTGTATGTATATTCCCCAAAGCAATCACAGCAACGTCGTTTATGAAAAGTGGCAATAACTTTGTGTATCAGCCTAAATATATCTGTAAGCTGTACCCACCAAATAAACAAGAACGTTGTGTCTGAGCCAACGTTGACTTTGACACCAAAGTTTGACACCATAATGGTCTCTTGCAAGTAGCAAGCTCTAAAAGCTCACAACAATCTACAAGCTCACAACGCGTCACAGCTCATACTGGATCTCTTGTCCACTATAGTCCCTTCCTGACATTTTAGCTAGTTTGTAGTTTTAGTCGACCCAATCAACACTATGGTCTGAGTCTAAATGTATCTGTAAGGCCGTAACCACCACAGTGAGATATTTGTCAGGGGCCCATCGAGGCGTTTCTTCTCCTCGCCCTGGACGAGACCTTTTAACCTGAAGTTAAAGTGGAATTTCCCAGCGAGCGATGGCCGGGCGCTGAGGTTAACGTCCCTGCTATGTGGGAAGCAGATGTACGTATAGTGTACCTGCAGGCCATGGCACAGACCCTGGTGGCACAGACCCTGCTATGAAACTTTGTGTCGACAAAAACATGCAGTAATCCTGGTCGCTAAACTGCCCCCCCCCCTGGCCAGCCGGGGCGCCTGATGGAGGGGAAAGAAACTCCCCCCTGTCAGGTGTAAATGAGTTCAAGTCCGTTGCTCTCCCCAGGTTGGCGGAGGGTGTGTAGAGCCCAGGATCACATTAGATAATTGACACAGGGGTGAAAAATGGGTTACAAAATTGTGGGATAAAAACTATTAAAAAAGACGAAAAATGTATTTAGGGTTTCTTCCTGGAGGCTGAACCCTTGACAGTCAAACGTGCCAATGAAAAAAGCAATCAGTCCCTCCCCTAACCCCTCCCCCTTTATCATACAACTACAGCTGTGGGTGCGGCTTAAGTTCAGGTGGATCACCACCCATCACCACCCACCAGGCAAGCCAGGCATACTTAATGAACTGGTGGGCATGTCCACATAAAAACGACATTTTAACAAATACTGTACACTCTCTTGAAAAACGTCTTCCTCCTTATATAAACAATAAGATGATGTTTTTTTAGGGTGGAAAAAAATCATGGCACTCCATCTTTAAGTAAAACATGTGAGTCCTTTCTCCACTCACCGTAGAGCTGTTGCACGGCGGTGACGTCGTCCCAGCTGAGCAGCGCGCCGCGTCCTCCCAGCTTCCTGTAGTACGGGGACATGAGGGCCGAGCGGACCGGCGAGTGTTCGAGCCCCAGCGTGTGGCCCACCTCGTGGGCCACCACCGTGAACAGGTTGTGGCCCTTGTGGCCGTTCAGGGACCAGCGCTCCGCCATGTCGAAGTGAGCCTCGCCGCGGCACGGCAGGAAGGCGTGGGCCAGGGTGCCCCCTGGTGGAACGGGAGGACAGGAAGAGTGTACGGATTAATGGGGTTTTCTTTCGTCCTATACATGAACAATACATTCACCATTGACAATAAATGGAGAATTCACGACGTGTGGACGAGCAAATCGTCAATGTTACGTCATCTTTGTGATTTTTGGACAAAATAAAACTGTCTTGGCGTTATTGTCAGGGAGGTGTCTCTGTATCGTTTATGACAGTCAGTCACTCATGTTTGTTTCTAGCGGAAATGTAACTAATTCAGCAGCAGTAACAATAGCGTTTTCTCTCAGTCAGTTTGATTCTTCATATGAAGAGAAACAGACAGGATTATTTGTCACCAGATTTGACTGAGAGCCTGCCATCGCACAACATTCTGCTTTTCACCAGAGGAGAACAACTTCTTTCTTCTTTTTTTAAAAAAAATCCAAAATGAGTTTATAGCACAGGCAGACTCTTCACATACAGTACTAGAGCATGTCTGAAATAAGTGTCAGAGCTAAAATTGACAAATGAAATAAATGCTTAAACATGTTGTTATAGGTATAGAGACCACAGAAGTGAACCTTTCAAGCCTGTTTTCTCAACTCGCCGTTTCTCTGCAAGACATTACTCTATAAGTCATATCTCCAAAACCGGTGGGTCAAACTGAACAACCAACATTGTCATTTTGAAGCTATGGTTCTCTGCTTTCATATGAAAATTTCAAAAAATCCAATGGCAGCCCCTCAGTCAAACTTGGACACATTTGTTATCCCTATGGGGATTAGAATGCGAATAAAAAGTACATGAACCCGTGGACTTCAGGTTCAGAGTAAAAGCGGCCATGTCTTTCCGGCACCCCAGAGCTTCTATTTTGAAGGACACTGATTGTGTTAAGGGCGTCCCTCCTTCCTTACCTGGGCCGTCGAAGGCGTTGCTGGCTCCGTCGTTGTGCTCTCCGTCGTAGAAGGCCAGCCGGATGTCGGAGTGACCGTCCAGGATCTCCTGGAAGAGCAGGCCCGACACGTTGCTCCACAGCTGGAAGGCCGCGCGCACCGCTAGCCTCACCGGCCCCGGGGACAGCAGGCGAGGCCAGTTGACGATGCGGTAGGTCAGGTGACGCTTGTACCACTTCTCACCTGAGACACACAGAGAGAGAGAGAGAAAGAGATGGTTTAGTTTTAGTTAGTTTTGACCTTTTCTTTTTGCCAGGTGAAGCCTGGCCTAATTGTCTCTCGGGTTGGCTTTGAGGACCTATAGTATAGTCACGATTGGCTGCCCCGAGTCTGAACCCATAGTCTGAAACGCTGCCTAAGACTATGGGAGTGCCTCCTAAACCCTGAAGGTGCGTAAGTGCGTGCATGGAGTCCTATAGACTGTCATTGACATACTGTATCATGTCAATAACAATGGAAAGCAGCTGTTCAAATGCTCACTCAACAATTATGGAAGATGGAACATACACAGCATGCAATTGTGCGTGTGCGTGCGTGCGTGCGTGCATGCGTGCGTGACACTTGGTGGTCAACAAACACTATTTCCCTACTCGGACGGACGGACGGACGGACGGACGGACGATGAGCTTGTAGATCTGCTATTTTTCAATAGCTAAAGTATAACACACTTAAAACACCAAAAGGGGTTACCGCCCCAACGTGGGTTAAGCAACATGTGCGCTATACTATCAGCGTCCGTGTTGAGTTTAATGGGTTAGACTCAACACGGACGCTGACAGTAGTATAGCGCACGTGTTGTTTAATAAACACAGGCGGGCGTGCAGCGAGCCCGCCATCAACAGGACAACCTTTTTGAAGTCGACGTCGACGGCTGAGTCACGGCTCTCCAAAATGATAGGATGCCGACCTCGTTAGCTCACAGCTGCGTAAACTCAACCCCGCTGCATCGCTACACGTAATCAATTTGCTCCGACACGTGTTGCGCGGCGTGGTTGACTTAAGGGCGTCTAATTACACGCTATCCTCCTCCATAATAACACACCGTGAAACCGCAAACAGCAAAAAACCAACATTAAAAAAAAGATATAGGTCATGGCAGCAGAAATATGGAAAAGTTGTGACAGTGACCAAAAAAAGATGTGCAATTCAATCTATCTACGTTTAAGAAAATGTTTACTTTAAAGATAATAAATTATAGTTGATGAATATACAACATTTACCAATAAACACAACTCCAGATTTACATCTTTAAGAGGTTAAACAGCGAGGGAAGATGGACAGATTTATGTGGTTGGTGAGATATAATGTTTTCTCTCCTTCCGTAATTCAACAAGAGGAAAGCATTACAATGACTTATAGTGTGAGAAATAATCTTCTAAGAACCATGTGTTGCGCCAGCAAGGCATGGTCGTGTGTGCGTTGCATGCATTACATGTGTGTGCGCGTGCGTAGTGCGTGCGCAGGTGTGCGTGCCGTGTGTGTGAGCAAACTTGCCAGAGAAAAGTTAAAAACTGTCTGAGGTGTTCACATGAACCAGACGTCAATAAAATTACCGTTTTTAAGTGAAAATATATTTAAGTGCAGTACTTAAGTAAATGTACTTAAGTTACTTTCCGCCAGTGTACTCACGCACAGAAACCAGACTAGACCTGACAGGAATCATCCTATACTCTCAGTCGCAGAAAGGATTTTGTTCCAAGGTTGTAATCCATCAGTGTCAAAGACCTGACTACACGTACAAAGAATACTTGAACAATATACTTCATAATAGTCATTAAGACACGTGAATCATTTGACTCCTTCAAAACTGCTCTCAAAGGGCACCTACGGACGGCTGCAATTCGAAACTGGCCCCCCGTCAAATCTGAACCCCCCCTTTTTAACTCCTTCTAATCTATCCTGACGACAATGGATGTGGGGAGATGTGGCATGACCCGAGGAATCCAGGGAAAGGCCGACTGATGTAATTATTCATTACATTAATTTTAATAATTATTATGAACCTCCCCTCCAAGCGTTGTGACTGTATAGCTCCGACGGTTTCTGAGAAAAAAATACTTGATGTGAGTTTTCACATTTTCCCCATGTAAGTGGATGGGAATATTCAATTCACTAATTTGTTATTAATTTATACTTTGTTAAATCCTTAACTCAATGTCTGCCAAGGACTTAATTAACTGCTTTTTTTCATATTACTATGGTCAATGCCTGTGTGAAAAGTGGGAGCGATTGGTGCAGGCAGTGAGGAGCTACGACAATCAGACGTTCATTCAGACATTGAGTTATAATAGCAGACTGTATGAAATATGAGTGACTGTCGTAAGCGATACAGAGACACCTCCCCGACAATATCGCAGAGACAGTTTGTTTATTTTTGGACCACAATGCTTATATGTGATGATTCTAACCCCATGTCATTCTCCATAGGGAAATGATACTTCCACGAACCCCTTGGAACCAGGGGATGAGCGTGTGACATCTCAGGAGGGACTTCTGTGCTCTATTGTGTTGCTGTTCAGATCTTTTAGTGGGTTCTTTTTTCTTTCCCGTAATTTAACGTCCTATACTTGATCACTCTATACCGCGTCGCACAGAAGCATCAAACGTAGCAGATCTACAAGCTCACGACGCTTTTGAACTTGAACTCCTGAAAAGTAACAGTGCAGGACACGAGGTTTCCACCCAACAGATACCATTTCTCAACAGTATAGGCTAAACATGCGGAGTGATAGTCTCTCTCTCTCTCTCTCTCTCCCCCCCCCCCCCCCCCAGACCTCCACCAGAGGGTAAGTATAAGGGGTCCCCGAGGATGCGAAGAAGGCAGGAAATCAGATACTGAAGACATTCCATGACTTCCCTTGTGGAAGCAATTAGCATTAAAGCAGTGGTTGGTGCTTTCGTATAGTGTGTGCGTGTGGCGTGTGTGTGTGCGTGTGTGTGTGTGTGCGCGTGTGTGTGTGTGTGTGTGTGTGTGTGTGTGTGTGTGTGTGTGTGTGTGTGTGTGTGTGTGTGTGTGTGTGTGTATGTGTGTGTGTGTGTGTGTGTGCGTGTGCGTGTGCGTGTGTCAGGGTCGGATTAACCATAGGGGCACTTGGCAAGGAGGGGCACCATGGCAAAATAAAATAAAATGTTAATTTAACTCTTGAGAGTTACAGACCCTTAAGGGCCCATTTAGTTCCTAACTATCTATCATTTAGCTGGGGGACCCCCTGGAGCTCCCTCAAGGACCCCCTAGGGGTCTCCGGACCCCACTTTGAGAACCAATGATATGCTGAAAGAAAATACAAATTAAAATAAATTGGGATGCAGCAAAGAATGGTATGCAGGATCGCCGCGACCCTGATACACACACACGCACACGCACACGCACACGCACGCACGCACGCACACACACACACACACACACACACACACACACACACACACACACACACACACACACACACACACACACACACACACACACACACCTTATCATGGACATGGGTGATGGAATGCCAGCTCTGTAAATATCAGAAGGAACTGAAGGGTTTCGATCAGATACCTGTAGCTGTAGCTACAGCCAGCAGTACATTTACTTAAGTACAATTTCTCAAACACTCACTCAAAACACTCCTTCGGCTAAATTCGGCCATAGCCATGCACTTGCCCAAATGTGATGACCTCATGATGACCTCATCACATTTGTGATGACGGCGATGGCCGTTTTTAGGCCAATGAGTGTTTTTCGTGCAAAACGAATGCTTGCAATGTATTCCGAATCATGAATAACCCATAGTTTGACACGTCACATGCTACTTAAAGCATAATTAACATTTTAAATGTTTGCCTTATATGGGTTTGTAAAAATGTAAGTGTCTTTTTGTCTCATTCCTATGAGCCAATAATGCTGCTCTGACAAAACTCAGTCTAATCACTAATCAGCACAGCTGATGATATTTCTAATGTGATAAATCCGTTCTCAAATATTCTAAATACGGCTAGGTGTGCTGTCGTGCCCATTTCAGCACGGCTGGATAGCCTATTTCAACCAATTGCTTGGTCAGAAAGAACTACCTTCCACTTTTGTTTTATTTCTCCTTTTTTGGGGTGACTTTTTGTGGTACTATAGTACCAGTGGTTGGGAACCTACAAGACTGCAACAGCGTGACTACTACAGTATGTGACGTGCGTGTGTTCTGGTCTGTCTCTCAGACGACGGTCTGTCTCCATGCCAAAGCATCCTGGTTAGTTTCTTTTCCTCCGGCTTAGTAACATGCTTAGATTCAGCGGGTCGCCTCTCGTCTCGTCAAGCGAATTACAACAACACAAGTTAACCAACAGTGCACACAACTATACACGACATCAACGGATATTCTAAACCAAAATTGTAATGGCCTCTGGCCTGAAGGGGGGAACGGGATCCACTATTAGAGAGATCCCTTTTCCTCTGATGTTGGGGGGGGGGAGGGGATATGTCTGGGACGGGAACAATGACATGTCAGCAAAGCTACAGACAGACAGACAGTAACCTCGCGTCACCAGGGCTTTCCACCTCGGAGGAAAAGCCTGCGGTCTTGTGTTTCAAAATCGCTGTGTGAACCCTCGGTCTGCTAAATGCCTAAATTGTAAATTGTGGTTTCGCATGCCTGATGACTACAAATCATTGACTACAACAGGACGGAAGTCACCATCCGCTCCCGAACCGGATCCTAAACCCATAGCCAGACAGTAGCAGTGCATCCAGTCAGTCAGTTATTCAGCTAGCCAATTAGCTAGTCAGTCAGTCATCCATCCATCTATCTTCCACCGCTTATCTGTAGTTGGGTCGCAAGGGGGCAACAGCTCCACCAGAGAGAGCTCCAGACTTCCCTCTCCAGAGCAACATTAGTGACTTCAATCTCTGGGGACCCTAACCCAGACATAAACCTCATCCGGGGGTCTCCTCCCAGTGGGACGTGCATCGAGGACCTCCCTATAGGGAGACGACCGAGAGGCATCCTAACCAGATGCCCGAAACACCTAAGCTGGCTCCTTTCCAGGAGGAGAAGCAGCAAACTACTATTACTAGTCTCTCTCGCGTGACTGAACTTCTCACCCCTATCTCTAAGGGAGATGCCAGCCACCCGTCTTGTATCCGCGACCTTATTCTTTCGGCCATGACGCCAAACTTCACGACCATAGGTGAGGGTATATATAGGAAGGAAGATTGCTCGGTATAGACAGAACACTTTTTGCCTTCTGGCTCAGCGTCTGTAAAGCGAACAGTCACTGGCCACAGAGACAGATAGATACGTCAGCCAGTCCAGACAGACAGACAGACAGACAGACAGACAGACAGACAGACAGACAGACAGACAGACAGACAGACAGACAGACAGACAGACAGACAGACAGACAGACAGACAGACAGACAGACAGACAGACAGACAGACAGACAGACAGACAGACAGACAGACAGACAGACAGACAGACAGACAGACAGACAGACAGACAGACAGACAGACAGACAGACAGACAGACAGACAGACAGACAGACAGACAGACAGACAGACAGACAGACAGACAGACAGACAGACAGACAGACAGACAGACAGACAGACAGACAGACAGACAGACAGACAGACAGACAGACAGACAGACAGACAGACAGACAGACAGACAGACAGACAGACAGACAGACAGACAGACAGACAGACAGACAGACAGACAGACAGACAGACAGACAGACAGACAGACAGACAGACAGACAGACAGACAGACAGACAGACAGACAGACAGACAGACAGACAGACAGACAGACAGACAGACAGACAGACAGACAGACAGACAGACAGACAGACAGACAGACAGACAGACAGACAGACAGACAGACAGACAGACAGACAGACAGACAGACAGACAGACAGACAGACAGACAGACAGACAGACAGACAGACAGACAGACAGACAGACAGACAGACAGACAGACAGACAGACAGACAGACAGACAGACAGACAGACAGACAGACAGACAGACAGACAGACAGACAGACAGACAGACAGACAGACAGACAGACAGACAGACAGACAGACAGACAGACAGACAGACAGACAGACAGACAGACAGACAGACAGACAGACAGACAGACAGACAGACAGACAGACAGACAGACAGACAGACAGACAGACAGACAGACAGACAGACAGACAGACAGACAGACAGACAGACAGACAGACAGACAGACAGACAGACAGACAGACAGACAGACAGACAGACAGACAGACAGACAGACAGACAGACAGACAGACAGACAGACAGACAGACAGACAGACAGACAGACAGACAGACAGACAGACAGACAGACAGACAGACAGACAGACAGACAGACAGACAGACAGACAGACAGACAGACAGACGGGTTTGTTTACCCAGGTAGCAGATGGAACACATCAGGTACTGACACGCGGCAGAACACATGCATGGTCTACTGTTTGCTACATTCCCAATACGTGAGACTATCTCTGCAGTGACAGCGAGGAATGCAGACACTATACACACTGTCTCTACACGCTGAATGACTCCCACAGAAATGACTGGAGAGAGAGAGAGAGGGAGAGAGAGAGAGAGAGAGAGAGAGGGGAGAGGGACTTTGACTTTTAACAACTTCTTTATTCTTGAAATAGTTTACATTCTTCCAAATACAATAACAAATTACAATAGGACCTTACCCCTTTTTTTTCTCCGATTTTTAGAGCTATTAATTTACAAAAGTGACTCCCTCATCATTTACAGAAAAAAGCACACCTTCTTAGGGCCGATTCATACTCCTATTTTAGAGCCGAATAAAAGTCGGTTCGGCGCTGTAGAGCCTACAATGTGACGTCATTTGAGGTTCGGGGGGGCAGTACCGTCGTAAAGTCGGCTCTTCGGTGCTACTGAAAATTTCTGACGAGCCGAAATCATTTCGGCACTACAGCGCCGAAACAGCGGTAAAATAGGAGTATGAATCGGCCCATAGTCTCCCAAACCTCCAATTCATCAATTTTTTCATAAAATTTGTATTCAAACAGGAGAGAGAGAGAAAGAGAGAGAGAGAGAGAGAGAGAGAGAGAGAGAGAGAGAGAGAGAGAGAGAGAGAGAGAGAGAGAGCAAGCAGCAAGTTGAAAAGCGTAAAGGTCCATGACTTCTTGGGGAGATCGAGAGAGAAAAGAAACACATGCACAGTGCACGTGAGATATTGGAACAGGCCAAACATACATAATATACAACCACACAGAAAACATCTACGAGCATTTAGAAGACACAAAACAAAGATAAATAAAAACGTGGTCAAGTCTGTCTCTGTGGGTTTATGAGGGGCGCTAGAGCCCCTCCTGTATATATTCAGCTATTAGTGTAGACGTCTGTCCTACACAAACATAATAAATTCCCATTGACAATGAATGGAGAATTTTACGTCATAGTGTCGGCACAGTGGCATAGTGTTTATTTTATGTAATGATGATGTACGACGATACTTTTTTTTGTAGCCTAAACCGTTACATTGTATACCATTTAAGTGGTAAAAAAGTCAATCATTTATATAGTATAATATCATTTTGCATCTTTGTGACAGGCCTAAACTCCCCCCCACACACACAGGACCAGTTTGGAAACCAAATGGACCCTTTATACAGGTCCATTTGGTTTCATTTTACACTCTCAAGAGTTAAAGATATAATATTTGTCCATTATGTCACCAACTCTCCCTCATTTTTGGGGTACCACACCTGGAACCTCCTCAAGGACCTCTGGTGGTGAATAGTTCTGAAGTGTGTCGCACGCACGCACGCACGCAAGCACACACGCACACACACACACACACACACACACACACACACACACACACACACACACACACACACACACACACACACACACACACACACACACACACACACACACACACACACACACACACACACACACACACACACGCACACACACACACACACACACACACACACACACACACACACACACACACACACACACACACACAGAGACACGCGCATGTGGTATCGTTGTGTGAAGAAGACAGACGTCAGGTCTATCTGATAAAGTAACAGTTGATGGTCGTGGTATCGAGGCCAAAGGTGTCAACTATATATGCTTAGGCATATAAGAGTGACTCACCAGTCACCTATGTACACTATGTATGCACTCTGGGTCAAGCTGATAATAGTTCTGTTTGTATAAGTCTGACCCAACCCTACCCTACACTCGTAGCGCGGCACTAGCTTCTACTATTTTTTGAAAAATGGTTGAAATGTGGCGCAAATCTTTGAATATATATTCTTTCAGAGCGAACATTTTTTATTCAATATGCTGGGGGGTCCCTGGAACAACATATTTTCGGCCAAATACATATATATTTGAATATAGAAACGTGGCTTTTTCAAATAGTTGACCAAAAGGCCCGAACGAATCAAAACAAAAGCTATCGGCCGCAATTGAGATGTCCCGCTGCAACGTCACCTCGTTGTCGAGAGACTTTTTTTCCGATCTCCGTTTCAATTCAATCAGGGAGCTTTGGCCCAGGGAGGTGCAGTACCTTTGTGCCTAACGACACTTTAAGGAATCTGTGAGAGATTTAACCACTCCTATAAGTACCCCTAAATACTCTTAACCACCTTAACCCATTTTGACCTGAGGATCACAGTTTTCTGAAAAACCTCATGTTTCTATGTCAGTGGTGCTCAACCTTTTTCATGTCAAGGACCCCCAAAAATATCTTTAGTTGGCCGGCTGAAAATATTGTTGTTCCAGGGGACCTTCCAGAAGCAAAGATTTGAGTTAAAAAAACATTCGCTCTGAAAGAATATATATTCAAAGATTTGCGACATTTTCACGATTTCGCAAAGATAGCAGACCTACAAGCTCGTAGCGCCAAGCTCGTAGCGCGGCAATCGAGCTTGTAGATGTGCTATTTTTCAATAGCTAAAGTATAACATAATGCTTAAAACACCAACAGGGGTTCTCGTCCAGAATGGGTTAAACGCAGTGGCCTTGCTAATGCTCCGCTCTGCGCGGCCTTTTGTTAGGATATCTCATGGCAGAAAATTGCAGTGATTTGGAAAATTGCCATCCTAATTATTCCTGTATAAGAATGTGAGTCTTCGCAGTGTGTCGGTACCCAAACAGCAATGCCCCGTAGTCTTTAAAATAATTTGGCATCCGATATTTAACTATACGATTTCTTGGAATACACGCAGAGAACTATAAGAAGTTCTTATTAAGAACTGTTGTTGAAAAGCCCTCTGTAAGGCCAGCAGTGGTGGAAAAGGTACTCATTCGTCAATTCCAAGTAAAAGTCTGGCATTCAAGATGGAATTAAAAGTGCAAATGTATTAGGTATCAAAATGTACTTAAAGTACAATTTCGAAAGTACTCATTATCGCATTATTTTTTATGCATGAAGAATGTCCCCTTTCACACGTGTTCAAATGCATACAAATCGTTTAAGCTTGTAGATCGGCTATTTTCAAATGGCCCAAAATGTACAGTATATATAGGGCTGAAGTGGCTACTGCATATCTTCTAACAATGATGGAAATCTACAAAGTAACTTAACGTTTTCAAATAAATGTAGTGGAGTAGAAGTACAATATTTGCCTCCGAGATGCGGTGGAGACTGCATGGAAATACTCAAGTAAAGTAGGCCTACAAATAACTCAAAATTGTACCCATTAACCCATTTTGACCTGAGATCAGATTCTAATAAATGTCTTCTACATCCTGACAGTTTTCTGGAAAAAGCAATTTTTATGTCAGTCGTTTTCAAAAATAGCAGACCTACAAGCTCATAGCGCGCCACTCTGTGGCGCGCTATGAGCTTGTAGATCTGCTATTTTCCAATAGCTAAAGCATAACATAATGATATCACCAAAAGGGGTTAAGTAAATGCACTCAGTTACTTTCCGCCACTAGCTCCGGGGCGCTTCTATACAAAAGGCCGTCCGTCCACAGTCACACACACAGTGCTTTAGGGGGAGTTAAACGGGGGCCGGCATGCGACAATAGTCTTAATGATATCCCTGGGATCTATTAGGGGCTTAGTTTTATGACAGTGGAGGACACTCCCAGGTAACTTTACGACCATTTACTGCCCCCGACGGGAGGTAGCAATAAGCCTCGCCCTTCGTTGGTCGCATACTGTATCTTCAAAGTCCTCCCAGACTTCTTCTCCCTTCTGGCTACCAAAACTATATGGAATGATAACTTCCCATTGCAATCAGAACTGTAGACCTCAGGCCTCATTCACATGTATAGTCCAAACACCAATCAAGCAAATGTTTGGTCCTTTTTCTTCCCGTTTTTTTTTGGGCCACCACAATGCTTTTCCAATGGGAGTAAGAAAGAAAGAAAGGTACTATGTTTACCCAGGGTAACTGGACTAAGCTCAATAACTTGTTTACAGCCAGGCCCTGCTCATATAGAACATTTCATGGTAGGGGTTCAATGCCTTGTCCAAGGGCACTTCAACGGTGGTAATTTTAACGTGCCGGTCCGGGGATACGAACTTCCGATATCAAGACCGCTCCGCAAACCGTTCGGCCACCTCTGCCCCAAACTAAGTCACATGGTTTGACCAAACATTTTAGTTTGATGAGGGGGGGGAGGGGCAGGACACCACCAGCAATCAGCAATCGAACACAAATGTTTGATCAAACCATGTGACTCCCATTGGAAAAGCATCGTGGTGGCCCAAAAAAACGACGTTGCATTTCCCATGTGTTGTTCTTGCTTACTGTAAAGTCGGCCAAGTCGCACTGGATTAAGAGCGTCTGATAAATGCCTACATTGTAAAATCGTACACAGCAGCTCCACCCACTAGGAAACAAGGATACACAGACAAAACACACACAACACACCCACACACACACACACACACACACACACACACACACACACACACACACCCACAAGGACACGCGCGTGTATAAATCCTCATACACGCACTGTACACAGCAGCTACACCCACTTGGGCACACAGACATATCCTGACAAATCCTCATAACACACACAACAGACACTCAACCGCATCCTCCAAATTAATATTTAGCCCAAAACAGAGCATTTCCTTTGCCTCATGCCCGTACGGAGACACAAAGACGAGCGGCTGTCTGTTGATGTCCGCTGACGACCGCTATGGACCATATTATGCACATAGCATTAGGTTAATGGCAGGGTGGGAACCAGCAGCAATTTGCAACTGACAGTCCATATATCAGTAAATATATACTGTATAAGTGTAGTGGAGTAAAAGTACAGTATTTGGATCCGAGATGCAGTGGAGCAGAAGTAAAAAGTATTGGGGCAGCGGTGGCCGAACGGTTTGCGGAGCGGTCTTGATATCGGAAGGTCGCTAGTTCGTATCCCCGGACCGGCACGTTAAAATTACCACCGCTGAAGTGCCCTTGAGCAAGGCATTGAACCCCTACCATGAAATGTTCTATGAGCAGGGCCTGGCTGTGAACAAGTTCTTGAGCTTAGTCCAGTTACCCTGGGTAAACATGGTAACTTTGCTTTGCTTTGGGAAATTGGAAATACCATTTGGACCTGAGGTCGATTCTACAAACGTCTTCTAAATCCCTGTTTCTATGTCAGTGCAGGTTCTCAACATGTCAAGAACCCCGTTGTGGAGTGTTTGGTTTCTAAACACACATTCACTCATTACCTTGTGGAGTGTATGGTTTCCAAACACACATTCACTCATTACCTTGTGGAGTGTATCGTTTCTAAACACACATTCACTCATTACCTTGTGGAGTGTATCGTTTCTAAACACACATTCACTCATTACCTTGTGGGGTGTATCGTTTCTAAACACACATTCACTCATTACCTTGTGGGGTGTATCGTTTCTAAACACACATTCACTCATTACCTTGTGGAGTGTATCGTTTCTAAACACACATTCACTCATTACCTTGTGGAGTGTATCGTTTCTTGCGGAGTCGCGGCAGGCCGCTGCCAGCGGCGGTGGCAGTGGGCGGTGGTGTCGCCCCCCTCTCCCTCCTCCTCCCGGTGAAGATGGCGTTGACCCGCCGTGCCCACCCCCGGTGGCTGCCCTGGTCCGTCACCCCGCAGCGCGGCTCCGCCATCTGCCTCAGGGTGGCGCTGTCCAGCCTCCCTGTGACGGGCAGGCGGGACAGGAACTGGAACTCCCTGCGGCGCACACACGCGCACACACACACACACACACACACACACACACACACACACATGCATGCATGCACGCACAAACACACAAAACACACACACACACAGGAGAGCGGTTGGACTGTCACAATTACACATTAAAGTTGACGACACAAATAATTGCAATTAACGATTTAATTGTGTTGTTTTTTTGAACAATGGAACATTACATTTGTATTTCTGTTTGCCTTTTAGGCGTCGTAATCACAAAAACGCACAGGGTGCAGATATGACAAAATAAACCTTAAATAATAAATACAAAGAAATCACTGACACATTTAATCATATATATTTTTTTCAAATGTTTGAAGACGATTGAAGATCATGCATGCAACAAATAATTTGCGATTATCTCAACTATAATTTGCAAATTAGGCGATTATGTAATAATAACTGCGACGGGCCTATATACAGTGGTATATACAGTAGGCTTAGTAGTCACATTGTTTCACAATCTAATCTCTCAAACTATTCTAAAGGCCACATAACAGAACAGAAGCATGCCGGCCGAGAGGGAGGGCGAGGTTCTTGATGCCGCCGCCGCGGCCAGAGGGCGAAGGGAGGAGGTTCTTGGAATTCCTGCTCAGTTCAGGGAGGGTTCAGGAGGTGAGGCTGTGTTTTTACTGACTATAGCATGCTGCTGCCTTTCAGCCCCAGAGGCTGCAGGGCCCATCAGAGCCATGAACCACAGCCTTTCAGCCCCAGAGGCTGCAGGGCCCATCGGAGCCAACCACAGCCTTTCAGCCCCAGAGGCTGCAGGGCCCATCGGAGCCATGAACCACAGCCTTTCAGCCCCAGAGGCTGCAGGGCCCATCGGAGCCATGAACCACAGCCTTTCAGCCCCAGAGGCTGCAGGGCCCATCGGAGCCAACCACAGCCTTTCAGCCCCAGAGGCTGCAGGGCCCATCGGAGCCATGAACCACAGCCTTTCAGCCCCAGAGGCTGCAGGGCCCATCGGAGCCCCCCAGAGGCTGCAGGGCCCATCGGAGCCATGAACCACAGCCTTTCAGCCCCAGAGGCTGCAGGGCCCATCGGAGCCATGAACCACAGCCTTTCAGCCCCAGAGGCTGCAGGGCCCATCGAAGCCATGAACCACAGCCTTTCAGCCCCAGAGGCTGCAGGGCCCATCAGAGCCATGAACCACAGCCTTTCAGCCCCAGAGGCTGCAGGGCCCATCGGAGCCAACCACAGCCTTTCAGCCCCAGAGGCTGCAGGGCCCATCGGAGCCAACCACAGCCTTTCAGCCCCAGAGGCTGCAGGGCCCATCGGAGCCAACCACAGCCTTTCAGCCCCAGAGGCTGCAGGGCCCATATTGGAGCCAACCACAGCCTTTCAGCCCCAGAGGCTGCAGGGCCCATATCGGAGCCAACCACAGCCTTTCAGCCCCAGAGGCTGCAGGGCCCATCGGAGCCAACCACAGCCTTTCAGCCCTAAAGGCCTCACTCACACCTTTATATAAGACCCACTTGTGTTCTGTGTGTCATTGGCCGGCCTCAATGCATTTCCAAATTCCAATGGGAGTCACATGGAACAAGGTTGTGTCATGATCAAACCATTATGTTCTCCCGGTGTCCCCTAGGGTATAGGTATATACCCTCACGAAAACATGCAGTAATCGTGGTCCCAAAAACTACCTCCCCCTGGCCAGCCGGGGGCGCCTGATGGAGGGGAAAGGAACTGGTCGGAATAACGTGTTCCTTCCACACGCTACGTCCAACCAGGGAAACTCCCCCCTGTCAGGTGAAAAGAAGCAGCTTGGACTCCTCGTGCATAGAAGGAAGCATGAGGTCAGTCCGCCCCCACCCCCCCCCCCCCCCCCCAGGTTGGCAGAGGAAGTGTAGCGCCCAGGATTACATTAGATAATTGACACTGGGTGAAAGAAAATGGGCTGCAAAATCGTGGGATAAAGAAAAAGAAAGAACTAAAAAAGTATGAACTCCTGTCGGGGGAACAACACTTACTTGACAGCCGACTGCACCTCCACTGCATTGTGGAGCTGGTGGTCTTCATGCAGGTAGCCGTACTTCTCCAGAAAAGCCTGCAATAATTTTAAAACAATTTAATTTAAAATGTATAGGGCATTTCATTATCAGACGCTCTTAACCCATTCTGACCGGGCACCCATTTTGGTGTTGGCATCATGTTATGCTTTAGCTATTGAAAAATAGCAGATCTACAAGCTCATATCGCGCCACCGAGTGGCGCGATACGAGCTTGTAGGTCTGCTATTTTTGAAAAATCGAAGAACGACTGACATTTTTTAGAATCTGATCTCAGGTCAGAATGGGTTAATCAGACCAGTGTGTGTCCAGTGGAAACCTCGTATGAATCTGATCTCAGGTCAGAATGGGTTAATCCAGAGGATCCATCCGTCTACAGTGGAATATCTGGACAATGAAACTAAGAGTATACACGATGGAATGCTATGTCTACAGAGTATGCTATCTAAATGACATCATTTGAGCCTTTGCGTGTTGCATGTACGGTCGCTGAGGCTCTATAGGCAAGTGCTACGGAAAGATTGCAGAAAATAGCAGATCGACAAGCTCACAACGCATTGCACGGCGACGTGCATAGAGCTTGTTGATCAGCTGGCGTGGTTAAGGAGCAGGAGCTATCGGAGCCAGTGGATACACTTAAAGGTTAAACAATCACTAATATCTGGATTGCATTTGATTGTATCGTGGTTGAGATTGTATCATTTGATTGTATCATGGTTGATTCTATATAATTTGATTGTATCATGGTTGATTCTATATAATTTGATTGTATCATGGTTGATTCTATATAATTTGATTGTATCATGGTTGATTCTATATAATTTGATTGTATCATGGTTGATTGTATAATTTGATTGCATCATGGCAAAAGCACAATTTGAAAGAGCCACACATATTTATGAATATACGTCTTAAGTTAGTTTCTACACTTTACCCCCAATGGATATTATCTATGCGGGGTTGCCATGGCAATCAATTCACCTACAGTAAAAGCCGGCTTAGACACTCCCACTTGGACACTTCCAGCCGGATTTTACACATTAAATACTGGTTCATTTTTGGAACCGGACCTTCAAAATCTCTTCCAAATCCGTCAACAAGGCCTGCCATATGCACTGGAAGAATATGTGCGTTGCATTTCTCTTTTAAAACAATGTTTTATCATTATGGGAAAACTATTGGTGTAGAGGTTTGTCTAACCCATGTTATGCTGAGCTGTGATTGACGATAGCAGTTTGGGGAGGGGCTTAGCTATAGGCTGGAGGTGAATTCTACAGGTGAGGGGACTTAGATACATTAGGTCCACTGGCAGAGCCTGACCAGAGCCTCTTTGTTCTGGACAACCGGCTATCCGACAGACTCGACACCGGGCACTGCGCTCCCTGTGGGGGTGTGGAACGCGTGTGTCAAATTTGAAGTCGGTGGGGCGAACGGTTCCCGAGTTACGTGGATTACAAGACGTACATGTAGAGATGTGGTGCATTTATTGTAAGATGTGTTGTGACATATTTGCATGGTTGGTTTTGCGGTGTATTGTCTGCCAAAGGGATTACTGATTTATGTCAGCTGTTAGTGTGGAAGTGCCCTTGAGCAAGACTCTAGTCTGAACCCCTAATTGCCTCCAGTCAGTCCAGTGGTCGCCACCGTCGGCGTGTGAATGTGGGAAGTGAGGACGCTTTGCTGCTTCACCTCGGCTCCCATTGCTCCAATGCATGAATGAATGAATGGACCATTGCAAAGCACTTTGAGCAAGCACCATTATTATTATGTTTAACAACTTGTACGTGTTTCCTTAAAAATGACTACTAAACAAACAAAAAAAGCCAGGTTTTCTGTTCAGGCCCAAGACAGAAAACCTTGCAGCCACAAGACTTGACAGGCTCAGAATTCAAACCTCCCTTTGGGGATCCGTTTGTGTCCCATATGGCCTGCTGAAGAACATTACAGAGCAAAAGAAAATGTTGGTGCTCTGTTAGAACAAATCACGTCCCTTTAGGCTATCCCGAAAGGAAGCATGGCATGGCATGCTTTACCTCCCTGGCTGCTTTTAATGGAAAAGAAAAATCATAAAAAATGGGAAAATTGTATACCTATACATTTTCCATTTCATTTTGTGGGCCATCTGTCAGTGACACGATGTGTCACTCGCTCTTGTTACAGAGACGTACGTACGTGTGCATGTGCGTGTGTGCGTGTGGTTCCGGAGAATCCGGACCACCCAACACACATTAGATAAAGAAGGACCCTTGGGGCTGTTACTCAACAAGCAGGCATGCATCCAGTCGTTGGGTAAATGTCTTGAATGTAAGCCAAGAAACAAACCAAACTGCATACATGACTACAAATGTCGATGCGGCATTTACGCTTTGAGATTACCGTGTTGGAATTTTTTTTAAATTTTTCATAGTAAGGCTACAATCTCTCGATCCCTCGATCTCCTCTTGGCCTGTTCCAGCTGAGCCGCATGCGTGTTCAGGCAGCTGCAAACAGCAACAATTACAGATGTGGTGCATGGTGAGGATGTGTTGGAAATTAAAAACGCAACCGATGACAGATGTCTATTATATGAGGGGGAATGCAGGGGCTAAGACGTGCTCTTGCCCTCGAGACACACAGAGAAAAGGCAAGGCATGCATTAAATGTCAATCCCATGTACAGTATAACGTACAGTATGTGTCTTAATCGTTGCTTGCTGTGTGTGTATAATCTCGACAGCGTTTGCAAATGAGGTGTAAACCTCAACGCTCCAACTCGAGAATAAACAAATTGTTGTGTTTTTTGTCCCTAATTGCAGAAACAAATGTGCTTGGGGTTTCATAGCCTACGTTTAGGATTGGCCAATAAAAGGCAAGACGGTGCCCCGCAAAACTGCAGTCAAAATTAAACCACTTCAACCCAAACTATACAGTTGTAAAATTCCAAACATGTAAGGCTATAAGGCAGACTTCTTCAGAAAACTGGGTTGAACTTTAGACAGTTTGTTAAACTTTGCTTTAGTATGGGCAATGCCCAGGGCTGGACTGGGACAAAAAACCAGCGCGCAGATATAGCAGAAACTCTACCGCCCGCTCCGTCGGAGGCACACACAAACAAACAAACAAACAAGCCCTAATACCACCACTTTTACAGAACAACATAAATGATCCAAACCAACAGACAACTACACAACCCTTTGTTGCTCTCACAAGAATGTTGGCAAAAGGATTCAAGACAGAGGAGGGTTTATTTGTCACTCACTTTGCCTGCCTGTCAAAAAAACAATCTTAAAAAAATTAAAGAATCATATCGTAATTTGAGTGGCCCCCTACGGTCGCAGCCCACCGGTAATACCGGTACATCCACAGGCAATGCCATACATTTTACTAGCATTATCCAGAAATCTGCCTCTGGGGGTAGAATTGTTATTCTCTATGAATCAGCTGCCGCCAGTCAACTTGCATGACATACAACTGCTGTCAAAATAGATCTAGCTGCAGAGATGCAGCAGCCCCATGCATCATTTATCATCTAGGGTTGATCAAAAATTATGATTAAGTCAAAGTTTTACTCAGGAGAGGAATGTATTACTTATTATTATTACTCCATAAAAGTAATAATATATTGCTTATGTATTATAATATTAACTGGGTGGGGCATGCAACTTGCATAGTGCCCCGCTCTAATAATCCTGCTACCCTAATAGACAGGGGTGCATGAGCACCTGGCCGTTCATTCGTGCTCTATCTCCGACCAAGCCACACTTCCACCACACATCTCTCTATGCAAAATAAAACCTGCACACTCCCACAAAAGACATAGACTACATTGCATTCGCCAAAAATGTCTTCTTTACTGTTTAAATATTACTTTTCTGAAACACGCTATTCTTGCTCAACCTCAACAGCCTACGTCAGAATCGTCATGTTGGCGTCTACTACGCCAACTACGTTCACTTAATGGGGCCAGTCCTTCACAGTGACACACGCGTTAGATCAACCACGCGACCGGGATGGTTTCTACCCCTCAATGTCGTGCCTACTCTACACTGCCATCCGAAGGCCCCTCCCCCTTTCACTGCTCCTGTGTGTGACCTGTGAACTACTCTCTGACTGCACTGTGGCTTGATTTATATGTGCGAGGTTGAAATGTAATGCACATAAATTAATTATAGGTCCAGCAAGCAAATCATGATTGTCTGTTTGTGCTCAATAGGTCACCATCACATTCCGATTTTAGGTGTTGTGTTTTCTATGACATTTATTTGGGCCAGTAGTTTCATATCTATCCTTTTTCCGACCAACACAGAACATGCTAACGGTGTTAGCGCGTTAGCATCCATCTTGCTTTTGATTTATATGTGCGAGGTGGAAATGTAATGCACATAAATTAATTATAGGTCCAGCAAGCAAATCATGATTGTCTGTTTGTGCTCAATAGGTCACCATCACATTCCGATTTTAGGTGTTGTGTTTTGTATGACACTTTGGCCAGTAGTTTCATATCTATCCTTTTTCCATTGACCAACACAGACCATGCTAACGGTGTTAGCGCGTTAGCATCACACAGCTTACAGCGTCAGTGTTGCATGAATACTTTCAACCATGACAATGCCGACTACTTTTGCTACACACACTTCCCAAGGATTATGGAGATGTCTTTATTTTTTTTTTAAGGTTGAGAAATGAAATAATTATGGTCGTTTCTAATCTCAGCATTTCACAAGAGAAAGACGTGGATGCCTTTCGCTGCGCTGTTGGCGTTGCCATGTCTCATAGAAACAAGTAAATAGGTCTTTCAAAATAATCCCAAAACAAGCGCATATAACAGGGGTCTGTAACCTATTTTAAATGAAGTGCCATGTTTTTATTTTCTAGATAGTGAGTCAGCCACAAGCTCACATCACAACAATAATCCATGTAATAATCACAATAACAATACTAATAATAATAATCATAATAATCCTGCTACCCTAATAGACAGGGGTACATAAGCACATGGCCGTTTATCCAACAGCTTTCTCCGACCCAACCACACTTTCACCACACATCTCTATATGCAAAATAAATTCGGCACACTCCCAGAATACATATAGGCTACATTTCATTGAAAGAAATGTCTTAATTACTGAATAAATATTACTTTTGTCAACCACGCCATTGTTGCTCAACATCACCAGCCTACGTCAGAATCGTCATGTTGGCGTCTACTACGCCAACTACGTTCACTTATTGGGGCCAGTCCTTCACAGTGACACACGCGTTAGATGAACCACGCGACCGGGATGGTTTCTACCCCTCAATGTCGTGCATTTGCTGCGCCCTTCTAATGCTGCGCCACGCCTACTCTATACTGCTCCATGCGACTCGAACAGCGTCAGCAGCAGCAGCTCCGAGCCTCCGTCAGAAAGGCTGCCCACAGCACTGCACAGCCCCACACCCAAATGAATCGAATGAATGAATAAGGCGCTTATATCGCTATTGCTCAGTGGATGGGACATTTACATTAAAAGCAATCGGATGGACGCGTGGATAACGGCATGGTTGTGTGCAATCGGAGGGAAAGCTTCCATAATCCATATAGCTTCCATGCTAGCTGCTTCAGACACAGGGGAGGGGAGGGAGAAATAGTGTGAAATAGCGCTTATGCAACAATTACCCTAAAACACAAACACCTCAACTCGATGTCATTGTGAATAAGAATTTCGAGCGAAATAATAATTTTTGGAAGGACACTTTCACCCAGTATGAAGCTAAATGTGGAAGCCGTGTGTGTCACACCAAAACGGCTGACCTATAGAATCCTGTAACCAGCCTCTCGCACTGCCTGCCAGTTGGCTCCGTCTAAGGCTCCGTCTTATGAGCAAATTTAGAACTTCCGGTCTGACAGCTAGCAGATTTAAGACATCCGGTTGCTTTCAGAATAAAATAAGATTATTTAATTCGTTAATTAAATAATTTTTACATTACATTATTAGTATTATTATTACATTACAGTTATTGTAAAGACACACATTATGTTTCTGTGTAAAAATAAGTAATTAAATAACATAAAAAAGTTATCTAAATGGATAAATGCTATTCACTGGAGTGCATGGACTTTATAAAGTGGACACTGGACAAAAGACGGCTCCGCCAGGCAACTATCTGGACATACCCACGCGTTTGGGAAGATGTCCTCTACCACCCCACAGTCTCCGCTAAGCGGGAGAGGTGTAAAATTCACAGCAGCAGAGCTTCTACTGGGGTCAATGCAAAAAAATGTACCGTTTCCGGACCCAGAATGGACACTGGACAAAGAGGCCTCCGCGAGGCAACTATCTGGACATACCCACGCGTCCGGGGAGATGTCCTCTACCACCCCACAGTCTCCGCTAAGCGGGAGAGGTGTAAAATTCAGAGCAGCAGACCTTCTATTGGGGTCAACACTCAAAAAAGTGCCGTTTCCAGACCCAGAATGGACACTGGACAAAGAGGCCTCCGCGAGGCAACTATCTGGACATACCCACGCGTCCGGGGAGATGTCCTCTACCACCCCACAGTCTCCGCTAAGCGAGAGAGGTGTAAAATTCAGAGCAGCAGAGCTTCTACTGGGGTCAATGCAAAATAAATTACCGTTTCCGGACCCAGACTGGACACTGGACAAAAGACGGCTCCGCCAGGCAACTATCTGGACATACCCACGCGTCCGGGGAGATGTCCTCTACCACCCCACAGTCTCCGCTAAGCGGGAGAGGTGTAAAATTCAGACCAGCAGACCTTCTATTGGGGTCAACACTCAAAAAAGTGCCGTTTCCAGACCCAGAATGGACACTGGACAAAGAGGCCTCCGCGAGGCAACTATCTGGACATACCCACGCGTCCGGGGAGATGTCCTCTACCACCCCACAGTCTCCGCTAAGCGAGTAAATGGGTGCTTATATTTCTATGTGAAATGTGGTGATGCTGGCATCACAATAGATGCCAGCATCACGCTGCCTCCGTCTAATAAGCACATTTACAACATCCTGTTTGGAAACCGAAACAGATGCTTCTGACATTTGCCTGTGCGTGCTTAATCGTTGTACTTCTGAACACATTTCCCAAATCTCAGTGATTTATCCACACATCGCTCTGTGTGTGTGTGTGTGTGTGTGTGTGTGTGTGTGTGTGTGTCGCGTCGCCCTCCAGCTGCAATTGCGAGTGTGCGCTGTGTGCAGGGCACACTACTGAGTTTAAAACCACAGCTGAAACATGAAGTGGAGTCTGTCAATTCCCCCAATTTCCTTCTTCCCATATTGCGCTGCAACGACACTAGGATTGAGCCCCCCGAAGGGGGGCGAAATTCTAGTAATAATAATAAATCACAAATCAGCCAAACTGAATAATTGCAAGGTCAACAGTCTCTCAAACTTAATCCAACTATTAGGGGAACTAACTATTAGGGCATTTGAACACCCATGCCTGCCAGTCACAATGATGTGGGACAGGGTCTCAATTTGTGGTTCCCCTTCAAAGTCCTGGAAATGAGGGACTGTTCCATGCAAAAGGGGACATCTGATAGTCACCCATATGTAGGCTACCGTAGATATCCAAGCATCATCAATCTCTCTTGAGCTTTTAAACAATTGTTTTCAAAAGGCAGCCAACCTGAGTAGCTAGCCTACTATTTTTACATAATATGACAGTGTTTGGTTTTGATTGATTTATTAACAGTTAGAGTAACTCAATACAAAAAACCTGTCAACTG
Source organism: Protomyctophum bolini (assembly GCF_963924005.1). NCBI lineage: Eukaryota > Metazoa > Chordata > Actinopteri > Myctophiformes > Myctophidae > Protomyctophum > Protomyctophum bolini. The sequence continues at coordinate 5,058,522 of NC_137870.1, read as the reverse complement.
TGAGTGGACGACACAAAGCATTACACTTGTTTACAAGAGGGTCCACCTTGTTCAATTCATCAAAACATTAAGAGATGTACGAATATACACAACTATATTAGTCAAAACAGGAAACCATCACCTTTCTCAGTCTGTCTGCATCGATGTTTAGCATACCGGTATAGCCTATTTATCATTTATTCTGTGGTTTTCAACCATTTTCATTCACATGTCAAGGCACATTTATTCTCCATTTGAGCCAGGACCACCATTTGATGACATTTAGCCTCTCAGACCCAAAAGCGAAAACTAAAGATTTCCTATAAGATTTTGTCCACAATTCCACGCTATATATTGATGTTGCAGCCAGGCTTTATAACAGGCAAAACGTTTATAAAAATAAAATAAAATTATTCTACATTCTCCAATTGTGTAGACTTTCTTGTAAATGTATGCAGGTGTTTTAACACCATATCAAACATTTTAGTCGCGTGGACAGTTCAATTGAATCAACAAGTTAAAACCCTTATATGGTGGGAATATTGACATTAGGCTACCTCAGGGTCCCTGCTGCGCTCCACCGGTGAACACACGGCCGACTTCAGGACGATCAACGCCGCTAGAGTCAACCTCCATGTCGGCCTGATGAAGTTACAGTCACCGCCGGTCCGCCGCCGCCGGTCCTCCGGTGGTCCATGGAGCTCCATGGTTGGTGGTGGTGCGACAGTAACATCACATCACGTCGCAGATATTCGCAGATAGAACTTCCACTGATCTACCTTTTATTTATTTTTACTTTATTTAAAGGCTACAGGCTAATTAACTGAGCGGATATAGCGATAGCCTTAGTACCATTATTTATTTTAATTAATTTCCAAGTGGTCAAAGCAGCAGAGCCGTTCCTTCACTATAAAGATCACTGCAGTGAGAGACATCTCACCTCTCCATCCATATCCACCCCAACATAGAGAGAAACTTAGAGACAAGCCAGTTACATTAGTGGTGGAGGGAGGGAGTTTTGTGGGGCCGTCGCCGCCCACATCTGTGCTGGCCTACTACATGAAATGCTGAAGGCAAAATACCAGCAGAGAGCAGTGTTGTTTTCGTCGACTACCTTTTTCCACTGACGAAAACTACATGGAAAATAAATAAAAACTAAGCTACGACTAAAACTAATACTAAATATACTGACGATTTCGTCAAAAAATAAAAACTAGACTAAACGGTTAGGAAGAGACTAGTGGACAAGATATCCAGTACAAGTCATTTTTACAATTGGTTGCTGCGACACGTTGTGAGCTTGTAGATCGGAAAGTGTAAAATCAGCCAATACAACGCCATCAAGGCCGGCCAAAATACATTTAATAGTCGACTGAAATCTTGATATTTAGTAGACTAAAACTACACTAACACTAAGACATTCCAGGTGTAAACTATTCAAGAGACTGACCAAAACTAACAACAAAAAACACAGCAGCAGTCAAAGCATTTCCCTCCCTTGCACGGTGACTCAACTCACTCAAGCCTCGGTACCCAGGCTTTTATTTTCGCTCACTCACCACCACCACCAGGCCTGCCGGCTGTAGCTCTGATGCAACTGAACCTTTGACTGTGTGGACAGTTTCACTTCACAAGTGCAAATCTTGTTCCATTTCTATAAGTGCCAGTTCATTACGATTAGGATACCTCCCAGGCATTTGGTTTAGCATTGCCTTGCCTTGCATTTACATACTTGTATATTTGTACTTTTTGTAGTGTTAAATGATAGATAATTCACAAATACAATTACATTGAACAAACAGTCAGAATGTAGTTTAAGCAATACAAAAGTTGCATAGAAGACCACTCTCCAAATGCTGAAACCGTAATATTCTAATTGTGTTTTCGTAATTGAACACCTTTACTTGGTTATAATACTACAGTACAGCCGTGCGTCACACGAAACGAAAGATTGTTTTAAATTTGAATCCTGAAAGCAAGTCGACGTGAGGTTTCCACCCGACAAGACGAGCTTATTGCCAACGACTTTTGCATAATCATTTCCATGTTGACCAACGTTAACACATTTTCAAACATCCAAACGTATCAGGAATGGCAGATCTACAAGCTTACGAGTCACATCATGACGTGTTATTTTTTTGGGGAAAGTAAAATGTATTATTTCAGCAATTTCTTTGTATATTTAAGCTAAGTTAACCTGATGGTCAACGACCAAAACGTTGTTCCATTCACATTCAAACTTTTAATTTATTTTTTGCATTTGAAGACAGTGTGCAGGAGTAAAAAAAGAAAAAAAGACAGACACCCAGAGTAAAGATCACAACAGTTTTAATATCTTGAAAAAAAGAAACAAAAAAAACAATCCCTCCCAAACCGCAAGTAAAACATCGTTCTTACAAAACAACGGCTACGAACTCTAGAAGCTCACAGAAAGAAAATATATAACACCACCAACCAGGACTTTTTAAGATTCAGAGAAACATGATGATGTACAAATAAAAATGAACAAAAGAAAAAAAAAAACGAACGAACGAACGAACAACATTCGACCCCCAGTACAGACAAAACAAACTGCCAATCAGCCCAAAAGTCCCCCCGTTTTTCCATTCACAGTAGCTGTGCACATCCTTTCGCGGCCAAAAGGCCGACCAGAGGGCCATCTGATCTGATCCACAGGATGCGTTGGCAATGAAAGGTATGCAAATCAGAGTCTTCATCTTTCCCCCTCCCTCCCTCCCTCCCACCACCCCCCTAATAACGACCCCTGGGCTGGAATGGTGTTCTGTCCGGTCAGCTGAATGGATCTCGTCCTCCTTTAGTATGGCCGGTCTCTTCTGTCTTCTCTATGGTCACCTCTGTTGGAGAGAGGGGGCAGATTAGGAGGAAACATGAAAGCGTTTTGATTTACAGCCCACTTCAATGAGACCAAGAACACGTGGAATAAAGATCTGCTATTTTTCAATAGCTAAAGTATGACGATGCTTAAAAGGCCAAAAGGGATTCCAGTCCAGAATGGGTTTTAAATCTACCAACTCTAAAGGCCTATTCATAGTCTGGATTTTCGGTGGTGAGGTGACCACCGCTCCGGTGGTGAGCTGACCACCGGAGCTGAAATAACGTTGAGCGGTGGTGAGTAAAAACAGAGAGAAGGGCTGGAGCGGTGGCGGTGGTTTGCTCTTCACCGCGGCTCGTGACGTCATGTTGTAGTTCGGTGGTCACCCCACCACCGAAAATCCAGACTATGTATGAGCCTTAAGCGGAACATTTGAGAGCCAGGACGAGACTGCATTCATTTCAGATGATCCTGAAGTTCTGTCAACTTTTAGGTCAATGCGCCCTCTACTGGACACAAGTCAAAAATACATGTGAATGGTACCCAGTGGTTCATATACCACATAATATGCTAGTCTTATTTTGGGGCGGGAACCCCTTTGTGTTTTAAGCATTACGTTATACTTTATCGTAGCACGGCACACGCTACGAGCTTGAAGGTCTGCTATTTTTCAAAAATCGTGAAATTGTGTCTCAAAATTGGAATATATATATATATCCTTTCAGAGCGAACATTTTTAACTCAAATCTTTGGTCCCTGGAACATCATATTTTGAGATGGGGGGGGTTGGAGACCAAATCCATATAATTCTAGGAGTCCACTGACAGAAACATGAGGTTTATCAGAAAACTGTCGTGATTTAGAAGACATTTTGTAGATCTAAATGGGTTCAACCAGTGGTCTTTGAGGAGGTTCCAACCAAAAGGACTCTTAAGAGATCTTTTAACTCTCAACAGCGTATAAAGGAAACTAAAATGTAGACCAAATAGAATTAGTGGTCCATTTGGTTTAATGTTACACTCAAGAGTAATGTCATGGTTCAACATCTAGATGTCGTAATTTACAAGTGTACACAATTAGAGAATGTAGAATAGTTATTTTGTTTGCCCGTTATCTCGCCCTGTGGCACCAACGTCAATACAACATGGAATTGTGAAAACAAAATCTTATCATAGCAGACAACAAAATATTCTATGTTTTGGGTCGGCGAGGCCAAATGTCATCAGGTGGTCACGTGGCTCAAATGCTGAATACATAATGGACGTCGACATGTAAAGGGTTGAAAAACGACCCCCGTTTGAATCCAACCTGGGGCACTGTACTGTCCCCGCTCACCTCTGACTGTTCATTGTCTTGTGTGTCGCAGACAGTTCACTAGAGACTGTCCTAATATGAATAAAGCAGAGATTGCCCAAAACATAATGCATTTGAACTTGGCCAATGAGACCAAAAATGCAGCCGTCAAAAATGTGTTAAGCATGTCCTCTTCAGTACACGATATCTATATGGAACAACAGATCACTTTCTCTCTCTCTCCGGGCTGCAGAAGGAGAAGTTGATAACGTTTTGGTCTACTACGGGTGAAATATGTTATCCACCAAGCTCATGGATAACCTCAAACTAGACAAAGCAGAAGCTAAATGGCAGTCAATAGTATTTTAGTAGCCTAGACACAATCTATGTTGATATTACAGGTAGGCTGGTAACCAAAATCACACACACCTTTCCAGCAGATTTCGTAGACCCATTTAGGCCTGACATTTAAAAAAAATCTTCTAAATCATGACAATTTTCTGAAAAAAACCCATGTTTCTATGTCAGTCGTTTATTATTTCTTGTCAAGGACCCCCAGAAATATATGCAATTGGCCACCGACCCCCATCTGAGAATATGTTGTTCCAGGGACCCCCCCCCCAGATCAAATATTTTAGTTAAAAACTTTGGCTCTGAAATATATATATTCAAAGATGTGCGCCACATTTTTACAATTTTTCTAAAATAGATAGCAGATCTGCTATTTTTCAACAGCTAAAGCATAACATAATGCTTAAAACACCAAAAGGAGTTCCCGCCCAAAATGGGTTAATCATGTATGAGTCTTAGCTTATTTTAATGTACTTCTTAAAATATAAAAGTATTGTATTTTAGCTTCCATGTACAGAACTTCACATTCAAATTGTCCATTAGTTTTTTTTGTCTTAGTTTGAAGAATTATAAAAACCCTTGCACAACCTTAGAAATGTAATTTGAAAAAACGTAATACAATTTCAGATATCCTAAAAACAAGATAAAAAGAAGAAGCATGTGCTCTTCAACTCACCGTCCTCCCATTTTGTATCCTCCTCCTCCTCCGTAGCCCCCACGGTCTCCCCCGCGGTCTCCCCCACGGAACCCTCCACGGCCCCTGAAGCCTCCGCCGCCTCGGTCCCCTCCGTACCCACCTCGACCGCCGCGGTCTGACGGGACAGAAACAAGGACATTCTTTAAGAGGCCGCAATTTAAGGATTAATCACAGACACACACACACACACAGGCAAGCAAGTTTAACCCATTTTGACCTGGGAACGATTCTACAAATGTTTTCTGAAAAACCCAATGTCAGTCGTTCTCCAACATTTTCATGTCAGCTATGAGCTTGTAGATCTGCTATTTTTCAATAGCTAAAGTGTAACGTAATGCTTAACCCATTCTGACCCGAGATCAGATTCTAAAAATGTCTTCTACATCCTGACAGTTTTCATTCTGACCTGAGATCAGATTCTAAAAATGTCTTCTATGTCAGTCGATCTTCGATGTTTAAAAAATAGCACCAAAAGGGGGAACCCCCCAAACTTGCATCGGTCTACCTCTGTCCGACACAGGGATAAAAGTCGGTCTAATAAAATATAAAATAACATGGCCAAATAATAGCAGCGCACACCAATGGTGTGCACCAAAGTTGCCTTTACCAAATGTGTGTGCCAACTCATGCTTCATGGATGGAAGCAGCTTTTGAAGTTCTGTTGCATTATATTGCTAGTCTGGCCTGCCCAATCAATTCAAATAGGCCATACTCATATCTTACAGTACTGTAGGGCTTGACTTTACCAGTCACATGGTGCATAGCAGCAGTGTGTTAAAGTTAATAACCCCAGAGGAAGACATTTCTAGGCATGTAGCCTTCAATAGTCCATTATGCACTTGACTAGCATAGCAAGCCTGCTGCGTTGTGCCTGCTTCGGTCATGTCATTCACATCACCATAAAATGTGTTGTTGGATACAGTTTCTCCCTCGGTCATTTCCTCGCATTTCTAGTTTACCGGTATTTAAATAATGTCATGCACCATGTGTCCAGTGCATAGGCTACTGCAGGCCTGGTTTGACTAGATTTAGAAGACATGTTGATGCTCTTGCTACTGAAACGATCGTTAATTTATATGGAGAAATGGTGGGAGGACAGCAGTGTGAAGTTGTCCGGTAGGGGTCTAACTCTATATCTGTCATCAGTGAATACACTCTGCATGAAACATCTTTTATTATATTTGAGTCATGAAGCCATGTTCATGAGGTCATGAACATGGTCCAACTTCCTTCCTGGACTACAAAGTCACACCTCCATGCAGCCTCCTCCCTCTCCACAAGGAGGGGGAAGTGCACTGAAGCATTATGGGCATCGTAGGAATTCAGCGATCCAGTCAAACACACAGACAAATACTATTAACAATAACATTGAGTGACTGCAGTTTCTTCCAGCGTTGAAATATCCCTTTAAAGATCTCATGTTTTAGCTCACACATTATGACATGCCCAGAACATGGACTCCAGAGTTCAGAGGGTTAAATCAAGCAGGTGACAGTGATTGACACGTACCTCCTCCTCCTCCTCCTCCACCGCTGTCCCCGGGTTTGGGCGCGCCGCACTTGTTGCATTCATACCGCCGTGCGAAGTTCATGTTGCCGCATGAGCTGAGGAAGGAAAGGCCAAGAGAGACTGAGTGTGAGCACCATGCATCACACTTTAGTACTAAAGAGAGACCGAGCAGCCGTCACATTTTATTACTAATGCCAAATTTCAGGAGCGGACATCTCTGAAAATGACAAACGTATATACGAAAAGCCACGCTTATATGGTTTAGTTTGTGTCCTCGACTAATCCAATACCAATTTACAATTTAGGCATTTAGCACTTAATCCAGAGCAACCTGCAGTAAACAAGACCAGTCCACCACATGGTAATACATTCGTCTAACAGTAGAATATCTGTAAAACGAAACTATCAGTATACACTATACAGGGCTTAAAGCCAAAAACAATCCCAAGACTGAAAATGTTTTTTTGCAAATCTGCACTGATCTCATTAAATGACCCCTATGAGATCCTCAGGACTGAAATCAGTCCCCAGGACTGAGCACTTTAAGCCCTGCACTATAGAATGCTATGTAAGTTACATAAGTTTAGTCTTTGCATACGCCTGTAAGGTCATCGAGGCTAGTTACAAGTGCGAGTGAGTCTGCAGTTCTGATTGCTACGAGGAGTAAATTCCATAGTTTTGGAGCCAGAAGGGAGAAGAGTCTGGGACGCGTGGAGCCTTCGTTGTCCACGATGTTTTTTAGTGCCAAAGGCAGGGTCTAAGTTTCTCTAACCACTTGCAGATCGTTTCATTTCAAACCAACCATTAATATCACAAGAGGTCAGGCAGTGTTGTTTTCGTCGAATAAAACAAAGATGATAAATATTCATTATGACGGAAACAAAATGGAAACAAAATGAAAACTAAGCTATGACGACTAAAACTAAGACTAAATATATTGACCATTGTCAACCAATTAAAACTAGAATATAAAATGTTAGGAAGGGACTAGTGGACAAGAGATCCAGTATAAGTCTTGCTTAAATGCTGAAAATACCTCACAACACGTCGCGTTACTTGCAACGCGTTGTGAGCTTATTAAAATCAGCCATTACGACTGCGTCAAGGCTCGCCAAAACTCATTTTAGTCGACTAAAACCAACTGTAGATTTAGTAGACTATAAATCTCATGATATTTAGTCGACTAAAACTACGCTGAAACGTTCCAGGTGACTAAAACTAAATTAAAACTATTCAAGAGAACTAGGACTAAAACTAAAATCAAATTTTGCTGGCAAAAAAACAACAGTGGGTGGTTCAGGGTTGTGTTCATACCTGTTGGGGCACGGCCAGTCTCCTCCCTTCACGTCAAAGTTAGGCCCTCCTCCGCCTCCGCGTCCCCGTCCTCCAAAACCTGACACGGCAAAGAACAGACATCATATACCTGGGATCAACCATTACATCATCGCCCAATCGCAGTCATTATTGGAGATAATGGCAATTTTTTTTTTGCATAATCGTCAAACGTTTCCATGTTGAAAAATGCCCAGACGTGTTTAACAAAAATAGCAGAACTACAAGCTTAACACGTCACGTCGCATAATAAAACTATTTCTGCCATTTTGTACATTTAATTTGTTGTTTTATGTGTGCAAATTTGTGATTACAAAGCCTTAAAAGGCAAACTGAATATGCATTGAAACGTTCCAATGTTCAATTGGAAAATTGCAAAGAAATTACTTGTGTCAGACATTCTGTTAGTCCGACCTGCATGGCCGGTTAACATTTTCAGAAAACGTAGGATTTAGGTCCAAATGGGACTAAAGACTCACCCGTGGCTTAGGTTAGGTATAGTGTTAGTTCCTAATTATGGGAGGTCGGAATGTGACAAGGGCCAAGGGCCCTCCCTGTAACTTGTACTTTTGTAGAAGGGGCACAAACTAATATCGTTTATGCAGTTTTGCTTTTATTGAATAATTGATTGAACACGTACGCCGTAATATGATTTGGGTGTGTTCTAAATAAAAGTGTTTGTGTTTATTATCGTGTAAATCTAATTATAGTAAACTAATACCATTATACTAAAATGGATAAAGATGAAAGGGAAAAGATACCTTTTTCCCAGAACAATAATGTTTCAAGTTTACACATACAAATTACATTAATCAGTGCACTGCAGATCAAACGGCAGGGACAAATTAAGAAATTGTTTCAAATTTGGTGTTTATCGGGTCTCAGAGACGCGATACATTTTGCACAGAGGAAGGCGAGGCGTTACCATCGGTGGGTCTAGAGGAGGACGTAGTTTAGACCAGGGTTTTTGGCAGCAAATTTAGATTTTAGTCGACTAAATCTACAGTTTATTTAGTCGAACAAAATGTGTTTTGGCGGGCCTTGATGCCGTCGTAATGACGTTCTTTTTCAATTGCAGAAAATAGCCGATTTACAAGCGCGGCGCGCTGTGAGATTGTAGATAGTCTATTTTCAGCATGCAACAAATTGTAAAATGACTTATACTGGATCTCTTGTCCACTATAGTCCCTTCCTAACATTTTAGTCTAGTTTTTATTTGTTGACGAAATTGTCAGTATATTTAGCCGTCATAGCTTAGTTTTCATTTAGTTTCCATGTAGTTTGTCAGTGGAAAAAAAGTTAGTCGACGAACATTTTTCGTCTTAAGTTTTAGTCGACGAAATCAACACAGGTTTAGACGCGTACCTCCGCCGCCGCCTCCTCCTCCTCCTCCTCCTCCTCTTCCTCCACCTCCTCTTCCTCCTCCTCCTCCTCCTGATGATCCTCCTCCCCTCTGTGTGAACTCTGCTCTCCGGGTGGCAAAAGACACTTTGATGGCTTTGCCTTGGAACTCCTTGCCTAGAAACGCAAAATTACATTTTGTTTTCTTTTTTGCAATTATTTGCTTTGACGTTCATTCAAAGTTTTAATTATTCTCGAAATTACAGTAATCAAAAACTCATTTTCGGTGTCGTCGAGTTATACAATAAAAAAAACATAGAAAAACATCACAGTACATCAGAAGATCAGGAAAATAAAAATACAATACAAGGTATACTTGTGAAATTACATAAGTTTACAAATCTAAAAAACACATTGTGGGGGTCTGTGTGCTCACCAAGGATTTAAAACGATGCAAGGGTACCAATCTGGTCAATTTAAATGTCTTTTGTAGGTCACATAGTTTGTGATGACATTTTATTTTTAACCACTCAACCCACACTTGTTATTTTGACATCAATACCACATCAATACAGCATGGAATTGTGGACACAATCTTATCCAACGATAACAAAATATTCTTTAGTTTTGGATCCGAGGCTAAATGTCATCAAATGGTGGTTCCGTGGCTCAAAATGCAGGGGAAAAAAATGGACCTTGACGTGGAAAGGGTTGAAAGCCACTGTACGAGTCAACTGCTTCCAGTAGAGCAGAGAGAAGACTCTTACCGTCAAACCATTCGATGGCAGCTTTGGCGGACGGCGGGTCTTCATAAGAGACGGTAGCCTCTCCTTTTAGCCGTCCGGTGGCCTTGTCGGAGTACAGGTTGATCATGAGCAAGCCTGTCTTCTTGTTCACCTACAACAGAGAGAGAGAGATCGGTCCTTAAAGTGTGCTACAACTTACAATCAGTGTTGATTTCCTCGACTAAAACTACGAAAAATGTCCGTCGACTGCCTTTTTTTCACTGACGAAAACTAAATGGAAACTAAATAAACACTCAGCTATGGTGACTAAATATATTGACAATTTCGTCAAATAAAAACTAGACTAAAATGTTAGGAAGGGACTAGTGGACAAGAGATATAACAGTATAAGTCATTTTACACTTTGTTTTATTATTATGGCAAGTATATGCAGAATATAGCCTATGCTGCATGTATTATGCCATATTCAGGTTCATACATGTGCATAAATAGGAAATGTATGTGTCTATATAGCTTATGCAATTCATATTTCCATGTGAGGGGGTGCGTCAGCTAGGTCAGGAGGCAACAGGGGGTTGCATGCACGGCCAAAAAGGTTTTGGGAAACCACTGGGCTAGATGGAGCAACGTGCGGTGGCTGCAGCAGCACAATGGATTGAGAAAAGCTTAACCCATTCTGAACGGGAACCCATTTTGGTGTTGGCATCATGTTATGCTTTAGCCATTGAAAAATAGCAGATCTACAAGCTCATAGCGCGCCACCGAGTGGCGCGCTATGAGCTTGTAGGTCTGCTATTTTTGAAAAATCAGAATGGGTTAAGCGCACCTTGATCACACCGATCTGTTTGAAGTAGTCGCCCACTTGCTGCGTCGTGACCTCCTCAGACAGTCCCTGAACGAAGATGGTGTTGTTGTCGGAGTTGTCCTCGCTGTTCCCGCTGCCGCCGCCGCCCCCGGCTGTGTGTGGACGATGACGAGGATCCAATCAGGGGAGAGATTTAAACGTTAGAGATATATGTATGTATGTATAAATATATACCTGCAACCTCGCGATAGAGCGCCGCAGTCCCTCCCCCTTTCAGAAAAACGAGTGGCCCAGGAAGTGGAAGCCCCATGCATTCTCCCATCGGCACTTCTAATATAATTAATTTAAAGACTGTTACGCCGCGGACAAAGCCAAATCATGACAATGAACACAATATTTTGGGCCGATCAAATAATTTATAAGACGAAAAATAAAACAAATAGTGTTGTCTCCTGACTTTCTTTTCTTCTTTCTAATGATTTGATCGTCCCAAAATATTGTATTCATGGTCATGATTCGTCACGATCCGAATTGGCTTTGTCCGCGGCGTAACCGTCTTTAAATAAATTATATTAAAAGTGCCGATGGCAGAATGCATGGGGCTTCCACTTCCTGGGCCACTCGCTTTTCTGAAAGGGGGCGGGGACTGCGGCGCTCTATTGACACGGATCGCGATATAGACGTGTATACATGGGTTACACGTCGGTTTCCAAATAATTACCCTCATTTAGACCCCATAGTTCCGCGTTATCTCGGTCTGCTCCGAGTGCCGCGCTACGAGCTTGTTGTAGGTCTGCTATTTTTGAAGAATTGTGAAAATGTGTGCAAACCTTTGATTATATATTCTTTCACAGTGAACGTTTTTTAACTGAAATCTTTGCTTCTGAGAGAGTCCCGGGAACAACATATTTGGAGATGGGGGGGGGGGTGGCGGCCCCCCCCCCCCCATCTCCAAATACAGATAATTCGGCCAAATACAGATAATTCTGGGGGTCCTTGACATAAAACAAATGTTGAGCAGCACTGACAAACAGGATTTTCAGAAAACTGTCTAAAACTGATTTTAGAAGACATTTGTACAACCTGTTCTCAGGTCTAAGATGGGTTAAATGAGACTCTCTAGTGTTAAGTTAACCACACCCAAAGCCCCCAAAAAGTCAAGAGCGAGGATTCTTACCCGGTTCATCCCTCGAGCTGTAGTCTCGAGAGCCTGTAACACAGCAGAGTAGAGAGAATGGAGGGGGAAACCGTGAGCAAAGGAATCCAACACAGCATGCAGTGGTCCATACACACACAGACACATTAACTCATTCAGCCACGATTCCTACAAATGTGATGCATAATAAAAAGCTACTTTTCTTTTGTGTTTAAAAAAGAAACAAAAAAAGATCTCATTCAACCAAGTCCATGTTTGTTTTTACAGGTTCCCTGCGGTGTGTTTCGAGACGGTTGCATCATATACCAACACCTTATTGCAACAAGGACACAAATAGCTGTTTTTTTTCCCCCTTTGTTTGGAGTTTAGATAGAAAAATAAAAAAACCACCAGAATGTCTCCAGGTCTAGAATGTTTTACCTTTATGTTTTACCGTCTTCACATCGCACACACGCACGCGCACACACACACACACACACACACACACACACACGCACGCACACACACGCGCGCACAAACACACACCCTTCCTCCTCTGGCATTTAAACATTCAACCCATGTCTTCATGCAACAACAGTACCATATTATTTTACAACTCAACCTCCATTGTTCTTTTTACCATATTCTGAAGACCATTTATAAGAGATCCTGTTAACAGGTGGACTTTCCCTTGGGATTCGAACTTGAAAATGGTGGCATTCACTTTTGTTTAGTCTCCCCCCCACCGCCCGTCCTCTCTTGATCCCCTTGTCCCTCCCTAGTTTTCCTTTCATTCTTCCCTTTTCCTAAAAATCTAATCCTCTCCTCCTCCTCCTCCTCCCCAACCGAGACAGTTCTGATGCTCGTCACTTACCACCGAAATTTTTGTAGCCACCTCGGTCACCACCTCTGCAGAGGAAAAATTGGAGATATTGATGGCTTTTCCTTTGTGTCCAATAACAACCGGGAGCTCATAGCTCCCCTACATCACCATCATCATCACAGAGTCATGTCGCGACGTACTGCGACAGACAGAGAAACGCCTCCGCCTCCTCTCTCTCTCTCTCTGGCGAGGGGAGTGCGTTACGTCTCGGGGATTACCGTGCAGATCAGTTGGACAAGACGACAGACTTGGACGTCTCCGGGCTCAACGGATGGAAGCCCAGGCTCGGGAGTAGAGACGCATGATATAATCAATCTGTGTAGCGCTGTCGAAATTATCGGTCTCAATATATTCCAGATTATTATTAATTTTCGTTAATGGCTTTGTACTCGCAGAGCAGCAAGCCTGCCTCAGCCAATAGTGGGGCTTACCATCTATCAAAATAATTTAAGTTCAATATGTAATTTATCGCATCGGACGATATGCAAAGTAATCGGAGATTGGATGTCGTTCATAATTCCAATATCGTGCATCTCTACTCGGGAGGGAGAACACCCAGTTATCGTTATCGTGTCACTGAATCTTTACACAATTTTGATAGTTTTTTTTTTGGTTAGATTTTTTTTGTTTTAACCACTTAAACCCTATGTTACTTAGTTGACTGGAGCACCCCATGGGTCTACTACGCTAGGCCTGCTCCTGTATATATATTTTTGCTGTACACTTAACCCATTCTGACCGGGAACCCGTTTTGGTGTTAGCATCATGTCATGCTTTAGCTATTGAAAAATAGCAGATCTACAAGCTCGTAGCGCGCCACCGAGTGGCGCGCTACGAGCTTGTAGGTCTGCTATTTTTTGAAAAATCGAAGAACGACTGACATTTTCTAGAATCTGATCTCAGGTCAGAATGGGTTCATCAGACCAGTGTGTGTCCAGTGGAAACCTCGTATGAATCTGATCTCAGGTCAGAATGGGTTAAAATATTTTCTCAGAAAACGGCACCATCTACAAGCTCGCAGGGCACCGTTGACGACGCCACGCGAGCTTGTACATCTGCTATTTTCACCGAGAAGGAACGATAGGGTTCAAGTGGTAGGGTCAGATTGGATTAAAAAAGAAAAAGTAAATATATAATATACGGTAATATAAAATATAACAGTAAACAGCCGAGTTGCCAAGTCAACGCCGTTGATTACATTGAGGTAAAAACACAAAAAATGGGCCAAATTAGCATTAATGGGTCTGTGTCACTGGACAAGCGCTCTTCCAGCGAGTGCACCATGTGAACGGTCCTTTTACTGAGGTCCATGTTTTATGTCAATCACTTTGACACCTGTAGTATAAAACGCACATCCATGTTAACATCAAATATAACAACACTTTGAATGAAACCTGTTGAATGTGATGCAGCTCAGTCAGAATGTGGGCTCCAGTTCAAGTGCATTGGGTTTTTTTTTCTCTCCAAAAAGGAGGTCATTTCATCGGTTTAGCAAGAACCGAGGGGGAAAAAAAACAAGTGAAAAATAGACCCCAAAAAAAAAAGGAAAATCAGGGTGTATTGTTTGCTGCATAATAGTTACCTACAGACATCTGGCCAAGTGGAAATCAAATAGTTTGCAGCCAGACAGAGCAGTCACGATGTGGCATTTAAATCCAGACATTTGATGATCTATTAACCTAAGGTTTTCCTATGTATGCGCCTGAAAAAAAGTGACTAAATTGCATGGCCTTTCCTTTCACCCGTATAGTAAGTAATAAAATAAAAAGTCACTTAAGCCCCATTTTCAGTAGTGAAAAAAAGACTTGAGGAAATGGCTTCAAAAGAGTGCTCATACCAAGGAACGCTGAGGTCTCGTCAAGCAGTCTGGCTTATAAACACCAGCGGGCCCATTTATATACAATTAACTTTAGTTAGAGCTCTCTCTCCCCCAACACCCCACCCCAACCCTCCATCCAAAACAAAATGGCCAATCAACTTCCTACCCACCCGCTTCGAATGTCATCAACCCATAATCACCAGTAGGTTCATTACCGAATGCAATCGAGCCACTAGGCTTGCCTTCAGCCTACTGTCTGCAATTAGGAAAACACAGAAGTGGAATTACTGTCGCCGAAGAAAGGACATTGTAAAAACTGACTTACGTGGCCGGTTAAGACCGATATGAGGTTAGGGGAGACTTACGTGGGCCGGTTAAGACTGATATGAGGTTAGGGGAAACTAACAGACTTACGTGGCCGGTTAACCCATTCTGACCGGGAACCCGTTTTGGTGTTAGCATCATGTTATGCTTTAGCTATTGAAAAATAGCAGATCTACAAGCTCGTAGCGCGCCACCGAGTGGCGCGCTACGAGCTTGTAGGTCTGCTATTTTTGAAAAATCGAAGAGCGACTGACATTTTTAGAATCTGATCTCAAGTCAGAATGGGTTCATCAGACCAGTGTGTGTCCAGTGGAAACCTCGTTATGAATCTGATCTCAGGTCAGAATGGGTTAAGACTGATATGAGGTTAGGAGACTTCCGTGGCTGGTTAAGACTGATATGAGGTTAGGGGAGACTTCCGTGGCCGGTTAAGACTGATATGAGGTTAGGGGAGACTAACAGACTTACGTGGCCGGTTAAGACTGAGGTTCAGGGTTTCTAATAGTCGGCCTAACGCGACTAACACCACGCCGGGCGTCTCTGCGTGTCCTAATCGCAGCCAGTCGGCTCCAGGCCGAACCTGCTGGCTCAATTTTATTTGAGTGACAACAAGTAAACCCTCTGGTGATTATCTGTTGACTTTCATTGGAATCCACTATCCTAAACTACACAGGCAGGGATTTGTGAATCAAGAGCAGGGGACCCTGTCCGACGGGGGCCTAGAGAACTCCTGGTTCAACACGCATTGTACCGTTTGCCGTCCCATCTGAGGGCTCTGCTGATGCAGTTAAATACCAGTGGGTTGTGGTCCTCCTCAGTGAAGCACGCTTCAAGCTCTCTCAAAAAACACATCAACCGTCTCTCAAAAGAGAGAGAACCCATTATACTGGAAATGTACATGCATGCTGTTGGGTGGGTGGGTGTCCATTGAACAAGTGTTTGATTCAGAGACAGTTCTAAATGAGTCGGGTAGAAATGAGGGCTGCCACGATTACACGTTCACGTTGACGATTAACTGTCACCCTAGTAATAGTGATTAATGATTTTGGGCTTTTGGCGTTGGAAATGGGGACAGTTAATTTGAATAGAAATTACATTTCCGTTTGCCTTTTAGACTTCGTAATGGAACAATTTACAATTTAGGCATTTAGCAGACGCTCTTAATCCAGAGCGTGGAAAAGTGCACAGGGCAGATATGACAAATGAAATATACAAATTTTCAGAATTGTATACTTTAAAATGGGTAAAAATGTAATTCTGCTTTGAATGGGGGGGTTGAACATCTTTTAACACAGAAACGGATCATGACCAAATAATTGCAATATCTCAAATAGTTGCAATTAAGAAGATTATGAAATTAATAATTGTGACAGCCCTATACTAGTAATAAAGAAATGTTAATGAAGACAGGTGGGGAACTGGAACGGGGCTTTATGGTCGGCCTATAGAGCTTAGCAGTGTGGGCCCACTGGAAAATCTGCCATTCATTTTTCCCCCATATAGATTTACAAATTTATATCGATTATTTGAAAAGCTTTGAATCTGTGAAAAAAAAATTTAATGAAAAAACTCTAAACAAAGGTATTTATTAGGTCCGGGACTGTTAAACGAGTTAATTGAGATTAATTAATTACAGAAACATTATCATGTTAAACTATTTTAAAACTTGCTGAAAATAGCCTTTTATTTGTTGACAAAATTGTCAATATATTTAGGCTTAGTTTTAGTCATCATAGCTTAGTTTATTTAGTTTTAGTCGGTGAAAAAAGGTAGTCGAACATTTTGTCTTAAGTCGACAAAATCAACACTGTCGCTGAGATTACTTTTCTTGTACCAGTGGATGGGAAATAAGTTTAAAGGAGAATTCCATGCTAGAAGGCTTTCTTACCTTTATTTGTAGTTGTTTCGTCCCAAACCAAGAGGTCCAGGTGTTATTTTGTGCAAAAGTACATTATTGGCTATTTCCCCTACCATAAGCCCTCAATGAATTGAATGGGGCGGTGTTGCGCCAATTTGCTTATTTTTATCGCTCAAAAATCAATTTTACTTTACTACTTATTTCGATGGAAATAAGCACATATGGGGAAATATCCAATGATGCACTTTTGCACAAAATAACGCCTGGACCTCTTTGGTGGGGACGTTACAAATAGGTAAGAAAGCCTTCTAGCATGGAATTCTCCTTTAACACTATGGTACATTCGATCCTTTCCCCAATCTCTCACTCAAATGCTGCGTTCACACAGGCAGACGAACGACGAAAGAGAGTATCATTTGGAGCAGCTACATGCATGATTGAGTCTTTGCATCATCATGTTGCTGGCTTCCATTAACAATGAATGCTCAATGATAGAATGTATCTTTGTGTCTGCCCGTGTTTAATAGTTAGCGTTTCCAACGTTCTGAAATGTGCTTGCTGCACAACCCTGTGGAATGTACTTCCCAAAACTCTCAGAGACATGCCACCACCCTTCAAACCCACCTCTTTAATGTTGCTTTCCCCAGATATCTCATTCCACTGTTTTAATTGATTCCTTATAGTCCAAGTTATTTTTTGTTTAGTTCTCATGTCCCCCTTGTAAAGTATCTTTAGGCACTATATAAATTTGAGATATTATTAGTAGGGCCGGGACTAATTGCGATTAATTTAGATTAATTAACTACAGAAAAATTAACGCGTTAAAATAATTAACGCATTTAATCGCATATTTTGTTTTCACCGCCGAACCGGAACGTTTCTCACTGGGCGCACGTTTCCACTTACCTAAGATGCTGACGCACCCAGCAGCAACATTGCTGTCTGAGCATTCACTTCCGCTAGTACTAGACGATAACAACAAACTG
This sequence comes from Protomyctophum bolini, assembly GCF_963924005.1. Lineage (NCBI taxonomy): Eukaryota > Metazoa > Chordata > Actinopteri > Myctophiformes > Myctophidae > Protomyctophum > Protomyctophum bolini. Next base: position 5,040,631 of record NC_137870.1, on the reverse strand, counting down.
AAACGGCACACGTTAAGCATGAATGCAGACCCAAATAAGAACGCGCAGCTTGGGAAATTTAGTGGGAAATTTAGATTTAAAAAGCGAGCGGATGGAAGCGTGGACAGAAATGCAGTTGTATGCATATTATGCAACAAAGAATTTGCCTATCACCGCAGCACATCGTCCCTCACATATCACATCAATGCCAAACATGTTGCTGCTAGCGTGGAAGTTCACGTTACTCCGTCTTCTTCAACGTCGCAACCTACACTCGACCTGATGCCTGGTTTCAGAGGCAATATGACTAAGTCCAAGTCTGACAAAATAACAAACTCCCTGGCTTACTGGGTTGCAGTCAACTGTAGACCACTTGCGACCACTTTATGGCAAAAATGGCACTGATTTGTTGGTTTTGGTTTAAGTACCACCTGATGAAAAATAAACAATGTTTTGTTGCTGAAGTTTATGTATTCACTATTCATTCCTTTACTCATAAAGTCATAATACCAAAATCCATTTGAAAAAATTGCTTTCTCACTGTTCTCGGGTCAAATAATGATATGCGATTAAAATGCGATTAATCTAGATTAATTAATCGCAAAGCCTCTGATTAATTAGATTAATTTTTTTAATCGAGTCCCAGCTCTAATTATTAGTAGTACTTAAGCAAAACAATTTTATCGCTTAATCTTATGTACATAGTCACTATGCATTGATTCAATCGTATAACAGAATCCATTTGAAAAAAATGTTTCTCACTGTTCCCGGATAGAATATTGATATGCAATTAAAATGTGATTAATCGAGATTCATTTAAAGAGCAGTTGAGACAAATGACAGTCTAATTAATTAGATTTTTTTTTTAAATCGAGTCCCAGCCTAGCATTTATTAAATGTAGTGTATCATAAAATTAATTAAATTTGAATTTTTCCTTCACAGAATCCAAGGTTTAATGGTGTCACGATTCACCAGCATCCTGGACGGCTTTTGATTCTAGGCTCAGAATAATTTATATAAATATTTGTGTGCATCTAAATCTCTATGGGGAAGAAAATAAATTCTGTGGGTCTAGAAAACCACGCCCACTGCTATGCTCTACATGGGGGATGGGTACATTCATGCAAAGGGGGAGGGGAGGGAGGCTTATATAAGTGACGTCTAGGGTGTGTTTGGGGGGGTACCTCAGGGAGGGGGGGGGGGGGCTGGGGGGGCAGTGGCGCTCTGCAACTTACCCCATAGGAGGTCCGCCGCCTCTTCCCCCGCGGTCATACCCGCTACTGCGCTCGTAGCCGCCGCCGCCGCCGCCGCCACCTCCGCGATCCCCGCCGCCGTAGCTACGCTCTCCGTATCCTCCTCCTCCTCCTCCGCGATCACCTCCGTATCCTCCTCCTCCTCCTCCTCCGCGGTCTCCGCCGTAGCTGCTGCCGCTGCCGCCACGGTCTCCCCCTCTCCCCCGGCCTCCTCCTCCTCTGTAGCCTCCTCCTCCCTCCGAGCGATCCGAGTCGTCTCGGCTGCCGTACCGGCTGCCTCCCCGGCCGCCACCGCCACTCTCGCCTTCTTCGCCGTCAACGCAGACAGAATACAACACACTTTAGATGCCGTGATGCGATGCGTATCGCAGACACAACACACACACTTTAGATACCGTGCTGCGATGCGTATCGCAGACAGAACACACACACACACACACTTTAAATACAGTGATGCGATGCGTATCGCAGACACAACACACACACAAACACACTTTAGTACCGTGACTAGTGCTGCACACGTAAAAGGAAATCGTGATCTAGATTCAGACACCTGTGACAGTCTACATTTGCACACTAGCTGCCCTTATGCTTTTGCTTTTGAAGAGAGACTTCAAGGATTAAAATAAGTCACGCATTGCAGCTGTAAACATTATGGTTTTACTACAGTGGGTTTTAACCAGTGGTCCATGGAGGGGGGGGGGGTTCCAGGTGGTCCCCAAAATGTAGTTGATAACCAAATGGACCATTAGAGATCTTTAAATCTTGAGAGCGTCAAATGGAAACCAAATTGACTCATAAGAGTAGAATTATTGTCTAACATCTGCATTACTCATAAGAAGTCAATTCAATTACAATTAAAATAATGTAGAATTATTGTTATTCTGGTCCACTTTTGCCCATTATCTCTACTAATGGTACCAGCATGGAACAGCATGGAATTGTGGACACCTTATCCAACGATAATGAAATATTCTTTCGTTTCGGGGTCTGAGGGGGCTATAAATGTGTCGAATACATAATGGAACTTGACGTGAAGAGGGTTGAAAAACCCACTAGGTCGAGTACTTTTCTCAACAATCAGACCACTACAGAATTCTCACCCTCGCTCCTCCTCCCTCCATAGCCGCCGCCACCACCACCACCGCCGCCTCCGCCACCACCACCACCGCCACCGCTAGCGTCTTGTGACTGACCACCGTAGGAGCCCTGCTGACCATACGAACCACTGCCCGGCTGCTGGCCGTACGACGCACCGGACCCCAGTCCTCCTGGCTGTCCTCCGAAAGACGCAGGCTTGTCACCATACCTAGACCAAAAGAAAAAGAGCAGAGGATTAGTGTCCTGTTGGCCGTATATAGGGCTAGTCTCCCATTGGCCGTTAAGCGGTCAGCCAATCATGAAAGTCTCACTGGTAGACCACGTGACTAGACTTAGTCACGTACAACGGTGAAAATACAATGGCCTACATTAAGCAAACATTAAAACCAACCCATTTAGGCCTGGAACTCCATTTGTGTCGCTTTAGCTTTTAACGACTTTAACCCAGTCAGCAGGGGAACCCCTTGGTGTTTTAAAGCATTATGTTATACATTAGCTATTGAAAAATAGTAGCTTTACAAGCTCGTAGCACGGCACTTAGATCTGCTATTTGAAAAATGGTGGCGCAAATCTTGAATATATATTCTTTCAGAGCAAACGTTTTTAACTCAAATCTTTGCTTCTGGGGGGGGGTCCCTGGAAAAACATATTTTCTGATGGGGGTCGGCAGCCAATTACATATATTTTTGGGGGTCCTTGACATGAAAATGTTTTGAGAACTGCCACCACAGAAACATGTGTTTTTCAGAAAACGGTCATGATTTAGAAGACATTTTGTAGAATCTGGTCCTCAGGTCATATATATCAATACAACGGGGGGGAAACGCCCTACAAGCAAACATTGAATCCACCCATGTGAAAGCAGGAAGCAAGCACTGGAAGGATTTATTTACTTTTTTTTTTAACTAAATCAACTACAGTGCATATAATATATGAACATCTACCGGTATGTCGACTGCATTTTCAGACATTTCGGTTAATTGGATAAGTTCTTAAAGGATTCCCATCATAAAGATCACACGTCGGCCCCTTCAGTCCGGTATTAATATGAAATAAATCCTAGTCCTCAGACAGTCTAATCCTCTTTCCATTTTCATGTAGAAACCGTTAAGGGGAAGAGAGGGTGGGGGAAAAAAGGGGAAAATAAATCCTGTTTTTCTTGGGAGTAAACAGCAAATCAAAGTCTTTGTGATATGTAGGGCTGTCATGATCATCACATGGTACAAAAAAAAGGTAAAAAAATAAATACATTTGTTTGGCTTTTAAAGGCAAATTAACTAAGACATTGACATATTTAATAACGTTATACTGGTTTTAAATAGCTTGCAGCGTGTTGTGAGCTTGTAGATCTGCCGTTTCCACTATTTTCGGAGAATGTTTTCCAACGTGGAAACGATTATGCAAAAAATAACAGCGATTGGGTGGTTTAGTGGTTATTGTTTAAGGATTGTGACAAGGCCATGTAATCTTACGGGAGATGTCCCCATAATGTGTCGGAAAGGTATCGGTATAGGCCCTTATTTGTCATATCGGTATTGGTGAATATGCAAGTCTAACCACCGATCCGACACAGGGTTAAGAGGTTGACACTACAAATGAAATGTTGGGGCATGTGGAGTTTGCTTTCGAGTTGCCCAAATTGCAAGTGCACATGTGAGTGAGGAGTCTGTTATAAACACAACACAAGATAGATATAGCTAGATAGCTATAAACACAACATGAGATCACAACACTGGTATCGGCTAACACAGACATTGTGGTATCGGGACGTCTCTAGATCTTACCCAACGGGATCCTGAGCGGCAGGCGGCTGTCCATAACTGTCGTATGCCGGCTGGCTTCCATATGCTGCCGGTGGTGGTGGCTGGCTGTAACTATCTGTGACGACAAACAACAAATATGACATTTAAAAAGCTTCCATATGCTACCGGTGGACTGAGGCTGGCTGTTAACGACAGAAAGACAATGACATTTTTTTTACATACTGATACACACAGGGTCACGATTACAAATTTGATTAAATTGTGTTTTATTTACGTTACCATTTGTATTTCCGTTTGTGTTTTAAACTTCGTAATCACAGATTGCACAGGGCAGAAAAACCCTGACATTTAATATTTACCTTTAAAAAACTGATAAGTATAGGGGGAAAAAGTCTTCAATTGCAGAATTAGATTTATTGAACAACGTTCCGGTCGTTCAAACCTTCAGGCATTTAAAAAAAAAAAACTGTACAAAATAGCGGAAATAGTTGATTTACAAGCTCACAAAATGACCTGCTTGCATTTCTGCTTTAAAAAAAAAATAGATTTGCTTTTATCTCAAGTAATTGTTGTGACAGGCCTAGTATAGCAACAGTCCACAACCCATCTAAACCAACAGAACACGTCTGCTACAACTAAAGTAGGCCAGCAGACGAGATGACGTATCGTACCTGTTTGTCCTCCTCCATAGCCAGCAGCAGCACCACCGTAGCCCTGACCTCCTCCTCCGTAAGAGCTGGCTCCGTTACCTTGACCGTAACCCTGGGTGGGTGGGGGGGGAAGCACCAAGGACACTTAACACAATTTTGACCTTGGACGTGTATACACGTCTTTTCTAATCTAATCGCAGGTGGCCTTGTTTCGCGCATGCATGTGCGCTGCCATTCACTTCCTTGTTTATGGCTCAGAAAGAATGGCTCGTATCTCCTAATCTAGGGAACTCTCCGTGGTTTCCACCAGAAGGACAATATTAATTTCTGACTTCAGCATGCCTCTCGTTTGAAATATAAACGCTTCTAGAGAGACTTTAGGTATACCAGCGTGAGGTAAGAATGGAAGATTATGCCCCCTCGTTTTTGGAGGGAACGGAAGGGGGGGTCCTTTCAGAGTCAAATCTGCCACATCTGCTGGTCACTTTAGCACCTATATTTTAAAATATGCTGGCAGCATCCATTGTGTTTATAACAGGCCATATTTATTCAAAACGGACTGCTCTACATCGAGTATGTAAGGGGAGAGCTATTACTAGGGATACAACACACCTGTTACACAGCCAATACCATCTATTACCATCAGGGTCGACGGTACACAGTACTGTATTTATGAATAAGGACTTATTGTGTATGTGTTTTTTGTATCCTGATGACTGCTTGGCACAAAACTAATTTCCAAAATAAAGTATCTAGTAGCCACAAGCTAAACAGGAGATTGGTAGTGAATAAATTGTGAAGATGTGTTACCTGTCCAGTCGGCGGACTGCCATACGATCCGTAACTATAATAAGATAAAAATAAAAAAGGTCACATTAGAACCAAAATGTCACGTATTTATATTCTCCTATTTTATCATCAAAATATTGGGTCAGGATTCGACACAAACAAGAAAAACCATCGCCATGAATTCAAGGCTTCATTTGGTGTGTAATGATTAATAGAAGAGACATGTTTTGGGTGAACTGCTCTTTAAGACATGACCACTTATACATTTTTATATTTGGTGTAATAATAATCATAATACCTTTGTGCCGCACCGGGCTGACCGTAGCCCGAATCTGTAAAAAATAAAAAATAAATTAGAGATGTTCTGATGAATTGGAGAGAAAATAATGCAGGACCCCAATGTAAACAAGTCTTAGTTATTTTCTTTTCTGGGTTTATCCTCTTAGCAGCAGACACATTGTAATTGCTTTCCTCAAAATGTGCTTATTTATTCCACAAACGTTTCAATCCGATTATTATTAGGCTTTGGAGTAGCTCTGCTCCATAGCGTTAGGAGCTATGCTTCTAATTCAGTGGATTTCAACCCTTTTCATATCAAGGACCGTGATTTTTGGGCATTTGAGCCACGGACGACCATTTGATGAGATTTAGCCTCTCAGACCCCAAACGAAATACTTTTGCGTCATTTTCATCTTAGGTGGTTATACTTATAATGCCTCTCGGGCGTCTCCCTAGAGAGGTCCTCGAGGCACGTCCCACTGGGAGGAGACCCCGGAGACCATGGCGCAGATGGAGGGATTACATCGACTCACTGGCCTTGGACCATCTCGGGATCCCCCAGGAGGAAGTTACTAATGTTGCTATGGAGAGGCCCCCGCGACCGGACCACGGATAAGCGGTTGAAGATGGATGGGATAAGATTCCATGCTGTATTATTGATGCCGATACCATATAGGAGAGATAACAGGCCAACTTTGATCACAATAACAATTCCTCTACATTCTCTAACTGTGTAGACTTCTTGTAAATTAAGCAATGCAGATCATTTAACAATTACTTTTTTTTTTAACTCTTTAGTGTAACGTGAAACCAAATTGACACTTACGGGTCCACTCCATTTGGTTTCATTGTACACTCTCAAGAGTTAAAAGATCTAATAAAGGGTCCATTTGGTTACATTACATCCTTTAGCTGGGGAACCACCTGGAACCCCCTCAAGGTCCACTGGTGGTCCCCAAACCACTGGTTGAAAACCACTGTTCTAAGTCTATGGACCATGAGAAGAAAATTACTCAAAATCACAAATGTGTGTGGATGGCGAATGGTATTAAACCCTCAAAACAGTCAGGCCCGATGACATGATCTTTGTTGGTATGGTAATCTCTCTCTCTCTCTCTCTCTCTCTCTCACACACACACACACACACACTTAATTCTGGGAAGTAGGTTAGCCCGTTAAGCTTGAGTTATGCTCGCTTGACCTAAAAGCTCTGCCTGCATTATTAGAGCTTGTAGATCTGTTCTTTTTTTTCTCCACGGAAAGAAGCGACACCGTTGTACTAGGATTCAAGTATATAAAAAACAAAACGAGGCCTCCGTGAAATGAATCACCACGCCGTGCGTGTGCGGCAAAAAAAATGGCGGTGGATTTCCACCACCGTCCGGGGTTTGGACTAATACCTGGATCACAAAACACAAATGAAAAATAAACGCGTAATATACGTGAGAGTTGAGAGCAAAACAACAAATTCCGCACCGCCGACAGGTTACATCTAACCAAAATTAATATATATTTTTTGTATTCTCTTATTTGCTCTAATCATGTCTTAGAGAGATAACATAAGTATTATCATGTTGTAGATATTTTATTTTGTTTATTTGCAATACACCAATCATGTAAAAAATGGGGGGGGGGGGGGGAGAGATTCTATATCCCTTGTTTACAATCATGTTCTAAATGTTTTTATTATAACTTACAGGTTGAGGCCTCGTATAAATTAGCCCTTGGGCTTCTTGCCTCGTCCTAGCACTTTCCCCTCATATGTTTATGTTTCATTGTATTTGTATACAGTGCTCAATAAAAACCGAATCAAATCTAATCTAACGGATCTCTGTAACTCACATCCCGGACAAACAACAAAAGAAAGAAATAAAGCCGGCCGCCCGGGGTCACATCATCACAGGCAGGCAGGCTAGCACCACCACCAACAAAGATCAGCTAGCATGTTAGCCTAGCATGTTAGCACGCGTCTAACGTCGGTTAGCCACTAAGTAAAGCTCAAAACAAAAACAAACAGCCTCCGTTGCAGTCATTATAATTAGCGGAACATGTATAATTACATTGACGTCTATATAAATATGTTATACATTAAGCTATAAATGCAACGAACGCGCTCGCGCTGCGTTCCACGACATAGCCCGAGCCCTGGCGGTTGGTAGCGTGGCCTCGCTCGCTAAGCTAACGGCTAGGTTTTGATGCCATTTCACGCATGCACAACAACAACACATATTACCTGAAATCTGTGCGTATAATATATATATATAAATAACTTGGGTGGAAAATATAGAAATATATACACATGTTATTCTTACCAGAAGCCATTCTGCTTCTTCTGTCGATTTAAAAACAACAAGAAGTTATTTCTTTTTTTTCCCTCCTCTGCAACACACACTGGAGTGGATTAAAATGGTTGTATGAGGAAACACTGACACCGCTGGTCCGCAGCGACAAATATACACTACAGTCAAGAGAGCAACGCTGTTGCCAGATTGTGCGAGAGAAATAAGCAGCCAGGTCTAAAACAAGCTTAATTATTATTCATAACTTATTTGCAGTCGTGGAATTTAGTAACTAGTACTACTAAGTACATTTACTTAATTTATGTACAATTTTGAGGTATTTTAATTTGTACTTCTCTCATCTTATCTCATGGCACAACATATTTTGCTTAATGTGGGTGGGGGCCCTTGACATGGAAATGTGTGACTGTGAGAATCACTGGTTTAAACAACTTTTAGGATAGCAATTACAAACAATTAAGCCTAAATACGCAACTATAGACTTTAGATAAGAAACATCACCAAAAACGTTACCACATCGTCTTCTTTTAAAAAGCAAACTAAAACCTACCTATTTCCACTAGCTTCCAGATAGATTGTGGAGTGTGTAGTTTTTATTTATTTATTTTACTAATAACTAATTTCTGTAATTTAATCATATAATTGTCTTAATTTTTGTAAGTATTGATTTTTGTATTTTCTTATTTCTATTGTATTTCAATGAAGCACATTGAGTCTGCACTTGTCGTGTTAGTGAAATGTGCTTTATAATAAACTTGACCAATATTTACAAGCAAATTTTCAGAAAAATAAGCCCAAGGACGCTTATAATAAGTAGACATGGCAACCCTGGCAAGCCAACCAAACCGCTTCCTCTTTGGAGAGATTCTTCTTCTTGTTTTAATGTGCTTTTCCGGCAGGCTGTAATGAGTGAAAGCGTAATGCTGCCCTCCACAGGCATATACAAATTGCATATTAGTAAAAAAAAAATATATATATATCAGTGCATTGCTGTGTTGAAATGTAGAACAACAAATCACATCTCACACCGGCCAATCACAATTTGCATCCTCAATTTCCTTCCTCACTTTTCCGTTTATCAGCGTTTCCAGACCTGAGCAGACAGGCGCGCCCAAAGGAAGCTGTCTGCCGGTGTGTGTCTCTTTCGGTTTTTAGACAGTTGGTGTATCCTGAGGTCAACGGGGTTTCGGGTCTCTCACCCCTCACTCAGGCGACCCAGCCGGGAGTGATCAAGTCCTGACTTACGTCCCAGTAGCTACCCTCAATCAGTCCCACTAGGGAAAAACCAGGGGCACACAGTCCGTTGGAACTACTCCAGAACTACTCTGGGCTGTACCAGGGCTGCGGCTGTCCGGGCCCCTCCTACGTCTCACCAGGTCCACTCCTGCTCTCACCAGGAGTAGAGCGAGGACCTGTGCGTTGCACCAGAGTCCCAGCACCAGACAGTTCATTCAGGAGTGGTGGGAAATGGTTCCAAAGGGTCATGGAGCTGCGGTTCCACTTGCTGCTTGCATGGCCCTCCCAAAGGCCTCACCGAGGGTTGTTGGGCTTAATTCCTCCTCACGGAGGACACAGGCTGGGGCGCTAACCCATACTGCTCACCCGGGTGCCGTCTACATTTCGGCTGTCACCCGTCTCTCCGGTGGTCACCAGACTATACCTGGTTGTCACATATAGTCTATTCCCATGAGTCACTATAAATAGAAGAACTATAACTAAAAAACGTTGCATGGATGCACCTGGGACGTATCCTCAGTGATGTATCCTGAGGTCAACGAGGTTTCGGGTCTCTCAACATCATACCCCTCACTCAGGCGACCCGTTGGAACTACTCCAGAACTACTCTGCCAGGGCTGGGAGGTACACTTCTGACAATGAATGGAAAATGTTACGTCATATAGTGTCTGAGCAAATAGACATAGGCCCTCATTTATCAATGCGGTGTACATCCAAATACACCATAAATGAGGGCCTCACTTTTAATCCTCAATACATACTTTGATCAGCCAATCAATCATCGCTATGGGATGCTCAGCCAATCAAATCATTGCATCATCATCACCGCATAATTTTAGTAACGTGTATGTTTGTGTGTCACAACTCACAACCTCGCGCGTGTACTGTGTGGTTCAATGACTGTTTGGTTGTGGCTTTGCATTGTGCTGTTTCAGCCGCGTTTTTCTCCAAAGTTGAATGTTGCCACTACTGTTTGAGCAGCCATAAACTACACAGGTTCATCCCGATGTTCTGGGCATCTTTGTAACGTTAGTGTTAGTAAAACGCAGGTAAAAGAGTAAAGTTTGAGCAGACTAACATCAGTCCATTCACCATCCACTGTACCATTCACTGTAAGAGGTGCAGGTTTAAACCACAGCTATGGCGGCTCCACCTATACAGTAAGCTGCAACCATGAGACCCGTTTCTGAATTTGTATAAGGTCAAGGTGTGACCTTATACATAGTGATTTAAAGGAGGATTATAGAGAGACAGACTGATGTCATATTGATCAACTCTAATCAATTATATCGATCATTTATTTTTAAACTAAATGTAAAAATCATAGAGAACTTTTTTTGTGTTCTTCCCATTTTCTTTTGGCTGTGCCCCAGTTTTTACTGTGAATATATTTCCTCTTTTTCAGACAATACTTTTTCTGATCTTTTGAATCTCCCCATGAGAAATTAAATTAAAAATAATAAATATTTTGTATTTTTTACAAAAGAAAAACTAAACTAACAAATCTACTTTAAAAACGATTAAAGCTAACCTGAAAACTAATAATAATAACCTTGTGCACTAGTTAGTCAATAGTCACTGTCTCAAATGATACAGTCAGTAGACTGTATTTCAGTGACCACAGGAGTCTCTATTTGCCCCCCTCCTTTTCCCTTCTCTACACCTGGATCTATTTGCCGAAAAGCAGCTGATCAACAAGCTCACAGCGCATCATTTTGTGATGCCTTGTGCATAGGCTGAGCTTACAGATCAAGCATATCTTCACAGAATGTTGTGCCTTTTTTTATTTTTGCTGAATCTTCACTTATTGGACATGCCCAGAATGGAGACTGCAGAGTTCCTGTGATTAATTGTCATTCATTATAGAACTTGATTAAAGTCGTGCCCAAATATGCAGTTCCACGCATCACCAGACTGGCGTACATCCCATAGCCTGGAGGCTTGGCACAATATCATGAGAATAATTGGCATTATAACTTCCAGTGTGCAAGCAAATCAAGTTTTGGCCTCCATTGAAGTACTAATGTCATTATTGATGAGCAAACTCGGTTGATTATTTGTGACTTGATTGTTTCTTTGTGACTGTGACTGTGACTTTAACTGCTAAAATCAGAGATAAATATACTTTTGCCACATTATAATAATGCCACAGTTTTGTCTCATTCGTTTGCATTTTTAATTGGGTTCTTTTTTAAACTACCAGGACATCTGATTATATTTTTATTCATGCAGAAATATAGAAAATCTTAAAGGTACATACAATTTAGAAACACACGCGAAGGGTCCCCCACGACTTGCCAACACGGCCTGCACACCGCATTTATAGAAGGATAAGGGCACATTTTACTGGAATCTATAGGGATTCCACAATCTGTGCATCTTGTGTTGGAGGCTGATCTCTCGATGATGACCTCCAAGTTCTCTGACAATACTACCGGTATGTCACAGTAGCCTACTGCTGATGCCATCATATACTGTAGGCCTGTTACTGACAGAACTGAACTCTCCCGAAACGTGAAATGACAGTGTGATAGACTGGCCTCCTTTTAGTAGTTCTCAGATAATGGATACTGTCCACATATAAGTACTGCATGGCTGCAGTACCTAGTAAGGACATGTTCATAAGCGACTGCTAAATTAAATGTGCATATCAGAAACTGCTAGGAGTGCATGGTGTGTGTGTGTGTGTGTGTGTGTGTGTGTGTGTGTGTGTGTGTGTGCGTGTTGGGACGGTGATAACATTTGTGAAATCAAATTGCTGGGTTATATCTGTTCACACAGAAAACGTCATAATCGCAATTTTATTTTTGTGCTCGGGTCAAATTTTGAAATCAACCCACTGAACCTTTTCCCAGTTCAGAAACAATAGACATGTTTAAGTTTAAGAACTAGCTTTGTTGATGTTTAGGATTACATATAGCGGCTGATGTTTAGGATTACATAGCACCCACTATACAGCTAGTATAGCAGGACTAGCTATAGTAGTTTATGACTTTATGTGAGATAGCACCTAACATGGTACATAACATTATCGTACAAGACTTCAAATTCCACATGTCAGGCGGTTGTCCGGAACCACCAGAAAAGGACCTGGCTGTGGCCCAAATGAGCCGCCTATAAGCTTGATTTGGAAAATTCACCTGCCCTTTATTTGATCACTTAGTCAGTCCACTTTCCACGGTGAGTCTGCACTCTTCACACATTCTTCACAGATGTTTTACCATTCTCCACAGACGTTTACCACCACTCCACTGTCCAGAATCACCGATGTCCCCGATGGCCAGATACTGATAACATCCAGGATCTCCACATATGGTGTGTGCATGCAAGGATGCAAGGACAGACAGATATAGATATATCATAAAAGCACAGGCAGACAGACAGAGATCTCTATACCGGTATGGGTATGAAAGGGAGACTGATGGTTACAACGGGTACTCTGACAACGGGTATGGCTTTGGCTTCGGTCTCAGCTTTCTTTGGCCCCTAGTAGGCCGGTGCCCGGTCCAGTATCAATGAAATGAGGTGGAATATAGTAAATAATTTTGTTTGTTCATGAGCCGGTCTAATGGTATCGTGGTTAGGATAACTTACTCTGACCTGACAGGATCACTGAAGCAGCCGGGGAAAGGATCCGTCTCGAAGATCTTGGCTCCGATCCTTGGTTGCACGGGAATCTTCGGGAAGTCCGTCCCTGGAATCCTCAAGTTACCGTAGTGAAGGGACAGACAGTCAGAATACTGGTTGAAAATGTCTCTCTTATGGGCCAGAGGACTGTAGCACGCTGCGTCTCTCAGAGACCGCTCGTCTGCTTGAGAAAAAGGAAATACAGAAGAGGTGTTGTGGCCGGGCAAGGTGTCTGTGCACCCCGTGTCGCCCTGAATCAAAGAGTTGGCCACCTGCAGCTTGAAGCAGGCCTTTAGAGGTGTGTTAGATTGGCTGGTCTTATTATTCTCACAATTACCTCCCTGACTGATGATCCCCTTTGGAGGAGCGTTTGCGGCTGATTTCGTTGATGGTCTCGAAGCCTTACTGGCGGTGGTCTTCCTGGCCCTCCTTTGTTTTTTCTTTGACTTGCCGGGTTGATTAACACGCCGCGAAGGATTCGGTTTGACGTGAGGAAACAACTCATTGCTGCGGTCACCCGTCTCCTGCACTTTTTGCCGTTTGTGGCTCACTTCCTCCATACCCTCCTCATCGTCCTTACCCTCGTGGCGACGTTTAATTGTTGACAGACGACTAGGACTCGTTATTTCACCCGTAACTTCATCTCCCCGAATCATAACTTCATTTGCGTGACTCGCTACGCCATCACACTTATCTCCCTGAACAATAACTTCATCCTTTGGGGGGGGAGTCATTTCATCTTCACTCTTAACTCCACGAATGATAACTTCCTTTGGGGGAGTGAGTTCATCTCCCTCAGTGATAATTTCCTTCTGAGGACCCGTTTCACTCTCACATTTATCCCCCCGAATAACTTCCTTCGGAAAATTACTTGTTTTGTCCTCGCACTTAGTTCCATGAACGATAACTTTCTTTGGGGGATTATTAATTGTCCCCTCACACTTGGCTCCCTTATTGCCCCCAAGTGCTTGGGACCCTTTGCGCCCCCTGCGTCCTTTCTGCTGCCCCCTCCGGCCTCTGCCGCTTGGCGGAGGACGGTGAAAGTGCTTCGTCTGGCCCCCAGGCGTGTTATTAGAGAACATGGGTGGCTTCGGGCCTTGCCAGTGTGCCACCGGAATACCTTGAAATGGAGCCGAAGGAGGGGGAGGGCGGTGACAGTGCTTCCCTTGGCCTGAGATTTTAGAGGCCTTCGGAGGCTTTGCGACAAAGTAGTGTTGGTGTTGCTGCCAGTGTGCTGCTGAATGACCTGGATACGGAGCCGAAAGCAGGCTCAGGCCGTGACCGTGCTTCATTTGGCCATGGGGGCTGTTTGGTGGGTTTGCACCTAAGTAGTTATTTGGTCGTTGCTGCTGCTGCCAGTATGCTGTCGTTGCATTACCGTGGTATTGAGCTGAAGGCAGGATAGGCCGATGACAGTACTTTGCTGGGGAAGATACCTTTGGTGGGTGCATGTAGTTATTAGGACATTGGTGGTATGCCATTGCATTACCTTGATATGCCATTGCATTACCTTGATATGGCATGGCATTGCCTTGGTATGGCATGGCATTGCCTTGGTATGGGGCTGGATGTGGGCTAGATCTGTGAAAGTCCATTGTTTGGATGTTCATTTCATTAATTAAGATGAATTATTCACAGTTGTGTATTTTTCTAACGAGGCCTTTGGAGACCAAATTCATATTCCTATAGTCCAAAAAACATGCACAGTAATAAGATCTTCAGAGGTCAAGAGTAGAGTGGCATAAAACAACTTTGGAAAGCAAATAAATGTAGCCAGTGCTACAATATGACATCACATTGACGTCACGGTCGATTCTGGTCGGTCAATCAAAGCGTTCTTCTTCTACTAATACCTCTCTCTCTGTTGTGCCTACATTTCTAGCACTATGGGTGCAGTTCTATCGTAGAATCTAATGGTCTGCCCGTGCCCAAATATGGCCATATACATTTTGAGGTTTATCAGTTATTCATGACGTCTGTATATTATGAAGTCAGAATGGACTAACCGACTAGCCTCAAGCCTGCATGCGTTCGGCCGACGGGCACGTACAGGTCTAGTAGTTACAATTTCATGTTTCCAACAGAATACACCCAGTATGCACAGACCAAAAGACACCCCAGTGTGTGTTTCATCTTCGGGTCAGGGATCACATGCAGCAGGCCACATCCCAAAAGCTGCCTTTGAGGTTATAGTAGCATTGAAAGAAGTCTGGAGAACATCTGACAGGCTATGTGAATATTATTAAATATATAGGGTAAGTGATCAAAATAAAAAAGATGGTAAATCACTACATTCTGATATTAATCAGGGTTCTCCCTGTCTCTCCAGCTCTTTGATAAACAGAAAATACATTTTCAGGTAGGCCTATGTGACAATATTTCAGGCAATCAGAACAGAGTATAGCCTACCCATTTATGAGCTTATTTTTTGAGGGGCACTAGCCCCTCCTATATACACAGGTTTAATGTTTGTCTTTAGTTCAAAGTTTGTAGTAAACACATTGACAATAATGTGTCGTTTACGTCATATTGTCTCTTTATTGTTAATGGCGTTTAATGTGTGTGTTGGCACCGTTTGTTTTACATCACCATTACATCACCATATCAACATAATTTTGTCTTCTCATTTCTTTGTCATCAATTTACATGTACAATTCCACTTCTGTTTAATCTGTATCCTGCAATTTCTCCTTTCATTGTCAATGACAAATGTTGAGACGTGTGGGGACTCAAATCAAATCACACCCGTGTGAAGTGAGGGGCACTCTTGTCATCATACATCATCTCATTCCAGCCAATCACAATTCACATCCTCACTTTTTTGTCTTCAATGTTTGTGTTTACATAGCCTAATGTTTGTGTTTACATTCATTATCAATGGCATACAATTTTTGTGTTTACACACACCCCTTCAAATTGCCGGACAAAGGAGGGGGCTAGGGCCCCTCACAAAATAAATATAATATTTATACAATCAGTATTGGTCCAAAACAGTCTGGTTTACCATGCCATAGCAGCCGGTTGTACTGTATAGGAACCATGTATAATGTAATGATTTTCTCTCTGGGTTATTTTGTCATTTTGTTTTTGCATCCATTGCCTTCACATGTTGCACACAATGATCGATGACCCATAGGCTATAAATATAAAAGGCCTACATGTATAAAATGTATCTACAATGACGAATTACACATATAGGCTACATTAATAATAATCCAATGTAGGCCATCATCATCGTCATCATCATCGTCATCATCATCATCATCATAACCATGTGAGTGCAACATGTGAGGGTAAAAAAATAATACACTGTGTCTTTAAAGGTCTTGGTACGGTCCATGTTTTGGATCAGAGGGTGCATTAAAAAAATCATTTATTTTCTGCTTCGTCGCGCAATAAAGCTTTGCAAATAACGAGTGCACTTTGTATTTTTCATACTGATTACGTTTAAAGGGCATACAAAGTGCACTGTTGTCTAATAATTTGTTTCTGAAATGTAACGTTGTTGTTCATATTTACAGGACACCCCTGCGCATGTGTGGTCGCCCGGAAGTAGTAAAAACCAACCACAACCAACCAGGGTTGCCATGTGCGCTTTTTATAAGCCACTGTTTTTATTGTTTTTCACTTTTCATTTTATTTAATTATAAAAACACATTTTCTTTTATTTGTTTAGTTCGTCATGTATACGGTATATTGTATGTGTTAAGAGTGGGCATAATAAGCTAATATAGCTTCAGCCTAGATACCTTTTTTGGTCATAATTCAATATTTATAAATTATTATTTTTGCTCAGGCACTATGCCGAAAATGTATCCATTCATTGTCAATGGGAATTTGGACAAAGTTTATGATATATATATATATATATATATGGGGCCCTCTATGTCTATGATAGGGCCCCTCAAAAAAGAAAATAACCTTTTCCCTATTTAAAAAATAAATGTTACTGTTATCTTGTAGAATGTAGATCGTCTATTTTCAAACCGCTGTGGCTTCTTTTGAGCTTATTTCCGTCGCAAAACCTGGCAACGCAGCAACCAACCCGGTGTGTACAGTGATTTCTCTCTCCGAGACTCCCGACGAGGTTTAAATAAAACAACATAAAGAACAAAAGTAAGATTTATTTATCAAGTTTTTTCATGGCATAGTTTGGCATTTTGTAGCGAGATGTATTTTTGTTGGTGTCCATTAAAAAACGACCCCGTCGTAACTATAGCGCTTATATTAATGAAGCTAACGGCTAGCTGCTCCCTGCTCAACGCAGTACAACCCAGGGTTGCCATGCCTGCATTTATAAGCGACCTTGGGCCTATTTATTTAATGCAATGTTGCCAGTACATTTTGGTGGTTTTTGGTGCTTTGGGGGGCTTGTATTCACAGTATGTAGAATGGATAGATACAGTTCAACGAAAGTACAGGCCAAATGGCCAATACAAAAAACTGCTACCAGGATGAAACCATCAGAAATTCGGAAATGTTTCTAAAGTGTCCTTATTTGGACTGTTCTTAGTGTTTTATGTTGTATAAACCAGTACTTCCTAAATGCCTATATGTTGTATAATAAACCAGTGCTTCTCAAATAATTCTATCATGGCAATTTTATGTCAGGACCCCCCACCCATAAATGTTACAAATTATTTTCAATTAGCTGACGCACAGGGTTTCATAGACTTGGTTTCCTCTTGTCTCTCGCAAAATCTGGCAACACTGACAGTTAGCCACTATAGCCACACACAGGAGCTAGCTATAGCTAAACAAAAGAAGCCACGCATAATATAAGCCTTGAGTTGTTGTGTGTCAGTGAGTGTGTGGCACCAACCGGTTGGTTCGAACCCCGGTGGTCCCCCTGCCCTGCTCTGCTCTCCCAGACAGACCACCAGGACCACCAACTTTACCAACCCCCCCGAGAGGCTAAGGAGCGGTGTCACTTCAGCTAACAACAAGAACAAGCTAAACAAGCCTCTTAACTCAGTTGTGTGTGTGTGTGTGTGTGTGTGTGGTCAAACCATTGGTGTGTATACTGTAATACAGTATTTTTTTCTTCCAACCAGTGGTCCGGGTCCTTGAGGTTCCACTGTGGTTCCCAGCTAAATGACGTAGAGTACTAGAGTTGGTAACCAAATGGACCATTATTAGATCTTTTTTATTAAGAGTGAGAGTGTCAAATGAACTCCATTTGGTTTAATTTTACACTCTCAAGAAATACATTATTATTATTAAACATCTACATTACTTAATTTACAATAAGTCTACACAAATGGAACAATGTAAACTAATTGCTATTTTTGATCAATGTTTCAATACAGCATGGAATTGTGGTTAATATTAACCGACAACAAAATGTTCTTTATTCTCTGGTCTAAGAGAGGCTAAATGTCATCAATTTTTTTGCCTGTGTGGGTCAAATGCCAAATAAAAAATGGGCCTTGAAATGAAAATGGCAGAGGTTCCCAGCCACTGGTAATATACCACACCATAGTCCACCAATATAAGGCAACATGTGACAAACTAGGGGGTTGTCATGATTCTTAATCCATTCCAAGCATTCGTTTTGCATGAAAAACACTCCTTCTTGGCCTATATTCGGACATAGCCACTTGCCAAAATGTGCCCAAATGTGCTGTCCTCATCACATTTGTGATGACGGCTATTGCCGTTTTTAGGTCAAGGAGTGTTTTTCGTGCAAAACAAGTGCTTGGAATGGATTCAGAATCATGAAAACCCCCTAGTTTGACATGTCACAATTGTCACATTCTACTTAAAGCATGATGAAACTTGGGACATTTTGCCATATATTGGTTGTCTATGGTGTGGTATACAAAAATGTCCATAACCTTTTTTGTTGTGATGTTTTCGGCGGAGCAGGCCTCTCATTCTGTGGACCTTGATTACCAAGTCAATAGAGAAAACACAAATAAAAAGTACAGCATGACATCACAGGTTAATCCTTAACCTTTGAGCTTTTGGGCCTTTGGCTCCCCGGCTAAATATAGCTATTGGATATCTATAGTATTATGACTTCATTGATGATAAGTTATGTTATTGTACGTACTAAGTAAAGCAGCTACTTGGAACAACTAGCCTGTTTCATATAAAGCATAAACCTCCTCGTCTGTTGTAAGAAGCCCCATTAACCCAATGTCACAGTTTTCTGGTTGCGAACGCAGTGAGCACTTAACTATGAGACCTAGCAGATCATGTCTGTGTGTCTGTCCCGCTATCCAAATATGGAGTGTGTTGCATCAGCAATCACTCAGCTCCATATATGGGCACAAAAGGGGCCAGGTCCACTAAACTCCATATATGGGCACAAAAGGGGTGTGTGTCAAATATGGAGTGTGTTGCATCAGCAATCACTCAGCTCCATATATGGGCACAAAAGGGGCCAGGTCCACTCAGCTCCATATATGGGCACAAAAGGGGCCAGGTCCACTCAGCTCCATATATGGGCACAAAAGGGGTGTGTGTCAAATATGGAGTGTGTTGCATCAGCAATCACTCAGCTCCATATATGGGCACAAAAGGGGCCAGGTCCACTCAGCTCCATATATGGGCACAAAAGGGGCCAGGTCCACTCAGCTCCATATATGGGCACAAAAGGGGTGTGTGTGTGTCTGTCCCGCTATACGTCCAAATATGGAGTGTGTTGCATCGCTTACTGTATATGTGGACCTGGCCCCTTTTGACATCACGGGACTCCTTATATGGTTATGGCTGAGTCATGGTGACATGAGTGTCATGGCTGAGTCATGGTGACATGAGTGTCATGTGCTTGTGTATAGCTATATATATTGACTTCAATAATGATTGAAAAGTGAGTCATGTTATTGTGCAAACGAACTAATTAGTTACTGTGAGAGTGAGGTTTAGCCAACGCCAACTCGGGATTCCTGGATCACTGCCCTCCACACTTTCCTATCTAACATCAGGTTATTGAGCTCTAGTCTACAGTGGTTGTTAGCTGTCGTGCCGCAGTGCATCTATGTAGCTGTTGCGCTTCCTTCCCCTCCTGGCTTTGCCCTGGGTTTGGCTCCCGTAGAGTCAATTTACTTACCTCAAGTTCTGGGTGCCTGACTGACGCAGTGCCCTTATGCCAGCCTCATCCTTCTCTCTGTCACTTTGTCTGTGACCCGTGGTAGGTCCCCTTAGAAGGTCCACATTTCTGATGCGGTCCATCCATGTGACACCTAGGGCTCTATTTTGCGCCACCCTTTATCCCTAAACTTATTTGCCATTTTTTACTATTTAGAAAATCATTTAATAATTGTTCAACTAACCAATCTACACGTTGTGAGCTTGTAGATCAGCTATTTGAACTATTTTAAAAGTTTTTTTGAAATGGTCCAAAATGGCAAATGAGTTTAGGGGTAAGGGGTGGGCGGCGCAATAGCCCCTAGTGCCATTCGTAGCATTCTTGTGTAGACTCCATCCAGGGCTCTTTCCTGTTGTACTGTGAGGGTCCTCCCGCTATCCTTTATAACTCTATGTGCAGGACAAGCTTTCGTCACCTCATATATAGCTCTGCTGTGTTATTTTGCATAGCTGTGTTGTTGAACACATAGGCTTAGCTTAACATCAGGAACGACTGACCCGCCCAGGTGATGTCAATAATACTAATCTCCATAGTCTTTACCGTGGAACATGAAAACTACTGTCGGGCGGTCGTTAAAGTTGATGTTGGATACTGTTTCTCCCTCTGTCATTTCCTCGTATTTCTAGCTTATTTAAATAATGTCATGGTTTAAATTTCTTCCAGGGACCTGTATGATCTGAAGAAAACCACGACAAGTCTGGTGCTGCCGAGGCCTGGCTGACGTCGACTCGACAGTCTCTCAGACGCTGGACAAACTTGTACGTTAAAAAATAAATAATAATCCAACAAAACATCTTCCAAACAAATTTCTTACATAATTATATTTTGCTCGTTGCAGAGATAAAGAAAAAAAAGAACCCCACACAATGTTGTATATTTTACTGAAGGCTAATTTATTCTTGTATTATTTTTGTTTGTAGAATTTGATAGATTTGAATGGACAAGGAAGACACAAATATACAGGTACAGTACCTACTGTATGTCAAGTACATTTTGAGCATCATTCTGATTTGACCAGTGGAGATGGATGACCCTTTTAAACCCTTTTTAAACCGTCAGGATAGCGCCATCTGTATCATGTTAGATTTTTAGCTAGGCTATATATGTCTATAGCCGTAGTCTAAAAGTATTTTTTTAGACGTTTACGAGCCAACGAGTTGTGACACATCATGACAATAAACACAATGTTTAGAAAGAAGGGAAAAATGGTACAGTACGTTACAACACCTTTTTTCTTCTTCTTTGTAATTATTAGTTTGGACCAAAATATTGTGTTTGTTGTCATGATTTGTCACGACTCGAGTTGGCTTATAAGATCTCTAAATAAATACCTTTTGAAATGTCTATGGGGAAAATGCATTGGGAATGATTTCCTGGGCCTGGCGTAGTTGAATTGTTCTGAATATTGAATATTCTACTGTTAAAGTGACTTGTAGAATGTGGCCTCAGGTCTCTCAATGGGTTCAGTGTGTGTGTGTGTGTGTGTGTGTGTGTGTGTGTGTGTTCTTGCTGTCCCCCTGTCCTCACCAGGTCCAGGTCCAGCCCAGTTAGTGAGTCCCCATCCAGAGTCCGCGATGCCTGTTAAAAAGAAGAGAAAGTCAACCAGCGTCGATGAGCATGAGCTCAGGAAATGTAAAATCACCAGGTAACTGTGCTGAAAGAGCCTCTCTCTCACTCTCACTCTCACACGCAGGAGCTTAGGGAATCAATGTTGTTAGGTATTTTCTGTGATTTTGTGGGTGATGGTCTTGAGCCCTTTGATTTTTAGGTCTTATGCCCTATGACTGACATTTGATGTCACGCTGTCCCACTGATAGTATGGTTCTGGCCCCGCCAGAGTTTAGATAGTAACACTGCTCCCCTAGCTAGCGTTGGTACATAAGAATTGTTTTGTTTCCGTTTGCCATAACACCCAGCCTCTGTGTTTTTCCCTTGAAGTTAGTATTCTCTCTAGCAAGACTGGTAAACTGCACTCGATGACGTTATGCCCTGTCCCCCGGTTCCACTAACTGATATTGCCTGTCCGGACTATCTCTGCCCCGTGAGATAGTTCCTGTATGCAATATTCGTGACGTCTTGCATTTTCTGTCCATTTGTAAACAAATATGTTTTTTTGACCTTGTTGTTCAACACATTTTCCGGTGTATTGATTACGGTATGCTATATTAACCATGTTCAATTTGGACATGGTCAGAGGAAACGCTGTCCGGATTACATGCCTTATTCTCTCCCGGTACAATGGTAAATATATCTGATAGAACCTCCTTCTAGCTCTGCTTGTCTGAAATTGTCTTCCTTGTGTCGGTCAAATTCATTCTAAGGTATTTTGGTTAACTCTGTTATACTCTGACTTTTACTCATTATAGCCTAAAAGGTTTTTATAACCATTTCTGTAAAGTTACAAGCCTTCTGCTTCTATTCTAGTGAAGAGTATTTTATTGTAATTAGATTACTTCCAAAAGTATTTATACAGTTCCGGTGTTCCGGAGCTCCAAGCTCTGTTATCGAAGCTTTTCCTTATTGATCATAGTCTTTATTTTAATACAGTCCTTTAAAGTATAATGGTAGAATTATTCCTATCAAATGTAGTCAGTCAAAAGTCTTCAGGTCAAAGGATGTGACCGGTTGTGAGTGTGTGTTGGCAGGAGGTCTATTTGCCATGGTGTGTACTGTGTATCTATTGGCAGCTGTGTGTGTGTGTGTGTGTGTGTGTGTGTGTGTGTGTGTCAATCTAACGGTGGTGGAAGGTATTTTGGAGGCGTTTATAAATGCATACAGAGAGGAAGAATGCATTCATGGCAACTTCTACTAGCCGTGTGTGTGTTAAGCTGCAAGGGGAACAGTGCTCGGCACATACTGTATTTGTCCTCCTAAGCTGTGTTCAGACCTGAATATATATATATATATATATATTCTCGCTTCGGTTCGTCCCATTTGTACCGTGCCGGGTCGCGCTCCCCTGTCAGGTGTCGGGTGGACTCCTCATGCACTGAAGGAAGCATGAGATCAGTCCGTTGCTCTCCCCAGGTTGGCAGAGAGAGTCTAGCGCGCAGGATTATACATTTTTTAGATAGTGGACACGTGTGAAGTGAGGGGTGCACTTATCATCGTTAAATACATAAAAAATTGACCACATGGGTAACCTTGCAACGTTTTAAAAGTAAAACCTTGGTGGGTATACAGACCCCCACAATGTGTAACTGTTTTTAGATCATTTTGAAATTTGTTTTTGTATTATTTGACCCTTTGGTTTTATATTTTATTAATAAACACAAGACGTGTGTAACAGCATAGGTTTGTTTATTCCGCCATCTTGGATCTCATCCTAGCATGAACTCCCGTCCCGAAGTCTCGCGGGACTATATCACAGTGTGGAGTACAGTGTGAGTGTAACGGGTAGTCTGTGCTACAGTGCCATCGTGTGGTGGTAAATACACGCAGTATGTTACAGTTTTAGCTTTTTATTTGTAAACCTATGTAATTTCACATGTATACCTTGTATTGTGTTGTATTGCATGCAACAAAGTGTAAAATGACTTATACTGGATCTCTTGTCCACTAGTCCCTTCCTAACATTTTAGTCTAGTTTTTATCTGTTGACGAAATTGTCAATACATTTAGTCTTAGTTTTAGTAACCATAGCTTAGTTTTCATTTAGTTTTCGTCAGTGAAAATAGGTAGTCGACGAACATTTTTCGTCTTAGTTTTAGTCGACGAAAAACAACACTGTCTTCTGATGTATTGTGATGTCTTTCTATGTGATTGTATATTGCTCGACGACACTGAAAATGAGTTTGATTACTCTGTGTAATTTGGAGAATAAATCAAACTTGAATGTTTGTTTGCTCTCTCTCCCAAGTTTCTGCAGGCCTCACATCCACGGCGGGGGCGGGGGCAGGCAGATCAGCGCCGAGGACCCGTTCTCCAATAAGAAGTGCCTGGCCTGGTTCTACGAGTACGCCGGAACCGACGAGGTGGTGGGACCCGAGGGCATGGAGAAGTTCTGTGAGGACATCGGCGTGGAACCGGAGAATGTGAGGAGGAGATCCAATATCCATTCCATTGATTAAATAAAAACCCATTTAGACCTGAAAACCCAGATTCTACAAAATGTCTTTTATATCAGGCCGGGCATGTTTTCCTATTTTTAAACCCATGTTTCTGTGTCAGTGGTGCTCAACCTTTTTCATGTCAAGGAGCCGCAGAATTGTATGTAATTGGCCCCCGGACCCCAATCTCAAAATATGTTGGACCTCCTAGAAACAAAGATTCAAGTTAAAAACGTTGGCTCTGAAAGAATATATATTCAAGGATTTGCGCCACATTTTCACGATCTTTCAAAAATAGCAGATCTACAAGCTCGTAGTCACTTCAAGTAGTGAATTAATATTGGACCTTGATATGATAATGATTTGAAAAGGGTTGAAAACCACTGCCCCAGATTAGATCATGTGAACATGATATCATCCGTCTTCTCTCTGCTTCCCAGATTATCATGCTAGTTTTAGCGTGGAAATTGGAAGCGCCAAATATGGGCTTCTTCACAAAGGAGGAGTGGCTCAAGGGAATGACCTCACTACAGTAAGTTAACAACACTGCTGCTTTACACGAGTCACAATGGACTTTGGTCACATCTTAGATAATAGTCTCGGATATATTTCATATATAAAAGCAAAGGTTTAATCAGTGATTTCTTCATTTTTTTTAAATGTTCTGATGAATTGAAAACGGAGGACACTGATGCAAACAAGTCTCAGTGGTGCTTTTCTTTTTCTAGATTCGTCCTCTTAGCAGTTTTTATTGACCTGTACTTTCCTTGAAATGTAACCATTCTACAAACTGTTAATACACATTTTTCAATCAATCAAACCTCTGTACAAGCAGCTGAGTGACTGTGTTTCCCCCCCCAGGTGTGACAGCACAGAGAGCCTGCAGCGTAAGCTGGACTACCTGCGCTGTCAACTCAATGACGCCGTGCTCTTTAAAAACATCTACAGATACGCCTTCGATTTCGCCAGGGTCAGTAATGCTGTCCTGTTTAGGCCTGACGTCGAAATTTAAAGAAATGTCTTGTCCAAATCCTCCCAAGTTTTCTGAAGTACCCATGTTTCAGTGGTTCTCAATATTTCATATCAAGGACATGATCTGAAAATCATTTTCCATCTTGTTTACAAAGAAAATGACTGACATTCATTATTTGTATACGAAAAAAGGTTAAAAAAAATATATAGCAGAAATAGCTGATCTACAAGCTCACACGTTGTATGAATGTATGAAAAAGTTTCAACATGGAAACGGTTCTGACGATTCTCTAAAATAATTGCGATTAGACAATTATGTCATAATTCTGATATGCCTGGCCATTTGCTGCGTGTCACTCCCCATCTCTCTCTCTCTCCCCCCATTTCCTGTCGGCTTACTGTACCTGTCAAATAAAGGCAGAAAAAGCCCCAAAACATATCTTAGAAAAAGAATCATAATTGTGACAGGCCTGAGTGTACCCTGTCCTTTCCCGCCACCAGGATAAGGACCAGAGGAGTTTGGACATGGACACGGCCAAGTCCATGCTGGCCCTGGTGCTGGGGAGGACGTGGCCCCTGTTCCCCGTGTTCAACCACTTCCTGGAGGTAAGGGTCAGAGGTCACTCCTGACTCCTCCCACAGCAGTCTTAACCATTTAGACCTGACCCGACCATTCTAAATCCTGACAGTTCTTGTCGATGCGCCAAATGACCACACATTTATGTAACCTTGGGGTGGCGCTGTTGTTGACATAAGCGTCAAGTTCACGGGCATGGTGAGGGAGGATTGAACCAGAAGGGCAAATGGCTTTGACCGCAGGTACGTCAGCACATTCAAAATACTGAGAGGCGAAATGTTTGTCTGACAATATCTGTTCCTTGGCCATGCTTATACTCTAGTCTATTCTAATTATACCTTTTGCTTCTGAAACGCAGATCTGATGCTGTACCATGCACTCACTATGGAATAAAATGTCAAATGCATGAGGAGCTTGCATGGGTGTGTTATTGCTGCTGACACACACACACAGTGAACCAACACGGCATTAGTATTAGCGCGTCAGCCAGGTCCAGCCACGGATCAATCCAAGAGATCCGTATGAGACGGAGGCTCTAATAGTTCTTTCTGAAAAACCTCATGTTTCTGTCAGTCGTCCTCAAACATTTTCATGTCAAGGACCTCCAAAAATTGTTTTTTTGCCCACCGACCCCCATCTGGAAATATGTTGTTCCAGGAACGCCCCCAGATGCAAAGATTTGAGTTAAAAAACGTTCACTGTGAAAGAATATATATTCAAAGATTCACACCACATTTTCGTGATTATTTTTCAAAAATGCTATTTTTCAACGGCTAATGCTTAACATAATGCTTGAATCACCAAAAGGCGTTCCCGCCCAGAATGGGTTAAGTACAAGGTGGGTTAAGTAGTAAGTACAGTCAAGGTGAACAAGTAAATGGTGTCTCCTCTTCCTCCTCCCACAGCAGTCCAAGTACAAGGTGATGAACAAGGACCAGTGGTACAACGTTCTGGAGTTTAGCAGGACCATCAACGCAGACCTCAGCAACTATGACGAGGACGGAGCCTGTGAGTGTTCCTTCTCTGACCACTAGATGTCACCCTTACACCCTTACACATCTACTGAATGTGTCACATATTCAGCCTATGGCACACAGGGCTAGATTTTGAAGGTGCGTTTTACCTATTACAGTAATATGAGCTGGGGGCGTGAGGTATGTCATATTGCAATTTTAAGCATGTTAAGAAGCGCTTTCGACACCCCGTGGAGTGCGCAAAACGGCCTTGAATTAGTCATGGGAGTGTTTAAGGCGTGTTTGAGAGTTACCCAATCAACATGTCCGTACTATTTTCTTTACCAGTCAGCTGATGTCACATACGGAATGCGCACTTTGGGGATCGTTATTATTACATTTCTTCAGGCTGGCACCATAGAAGACATGACATATGACTTTGTCACATTTGGGTTAATTATTCCTATTGCACTGCATGCTGTCACCTTTATGCCTCAAAATAAGTTGTTTCTATTGAGAAACACCAGTAAAATTATATTTTAATTTAAATTATAATTATATTATATTTGAAATGAGTAATGAGTTGAATGCCTGGTGCGTATGCCCGTGATGCGGTATGGTCCCGTGATGGTATGGTCTTCGCTCGTAGCATTTTATTGAAGAAGACTTGACTCGAGTGTGATACAGCGTATGAAAGCAAACTTACCAAGGATTATGGATATGTTTTTGGTTTTTTTTAAGGTTGAGAAATGAAAGAATTATGGCCGTTTCTAATCTCAACATTTTAATAAAAAGACGCAATAAAAAGACGCTGTTGCCATGTCTCAGAGAAACAAGTAAATAGGTCTATAAAAATAATCCCAAAATAAGCACATATAACAGGGGTCTGTAACCTATTTTAAATGAAGTGCCATGTTTTTATTTTCTAGATAGTGAGTCTGCTATATCCAGATTAATTTTAATGACACCACATTAAAATAAAAAACATATTTTGATTGTCCACAAATATTCCATCTTTTTAAATATTTTCTTGCACATTGTTATAATGATCATTATATATCCGCCTGCAGTCAGAGTTCATAGTTTTAATGAATGAATGTGATTCATTGTGAGCTGGTAGATCTGCTATTTTCAAAAGTAAAATTTTAATTACATTTTTGTATTAGCCGTCCTTAGTTGGGCAAATGCATTAATCTGGGGATCCTTGACATGGGAATGTGCTGTGTGAGGATCACTGGTTTAAACAACATTAGGAGAAACCTTTAGAAACAAGAAAAGCAACCACAACTACCAATATTTACAAGCAACTTTACAGAAAAAGAAGCCGCTTATAATAAACAGACTTGGCAACACTCCAGCAGCGTCCCAGAGCCGCTCAAGTGTAAAATCAAACAGTGCTTTATATTTTCTTTTTGCGTTTATGAGGTGCCTAGACCCACGTCTAATCGTTATGCGCAGGTCAAGGGGCTTAATAGCAAATTGCGCAAAGCGAAAATAATTAACATATGGACACTCGCACAATGCTAAAATATTCAGCAACGTCGTATTCCATATGTGCGTTCAACACGGGACGATAAGGCTTTCATAATACGATTGTGCGCAGAGCGAGGCCAATTTATGTATTACCACATGGTAAAACGCACCTTCAAAATCCAGCCCACAGTGTGGCTTCCCCCAGTAGCCTACCTTCACATTCAGTAGATCCTGTGATCTTTTGTGGCCAGATGTAATTTCTTGGGGTCTAGTAGGACTATAATAAATAATAAAAAAATGAATCTCTATAAAAATGTGTAACAAAATACATAATTAGCCCCATGCTCAAATGCCCCGCCCCCCTGTCAAAAACAGCTAAAATCTAATCTAATCTTTTACTTTCTCTAATAACAACCTAGCCTGAGCTAACGCTAGACCTTTCTGGCCTAGATGGGATGGTCGCGGCTCAGATTTGCGCACACCCTGATTGGTTCACCGATCTGTCCGTCAAGCCCCCCCCTCCCCCCGGACTGTCAACGTTATTTCCACAGAGTCGTCACACGTTGGGTTTTACTCTTAGACGGTGTGGTGGGTTCTTCAGCCATTCTCCTCATTTTCCTCGCATGGCCTCGTTTGAAGTTCCACTGGTAATGATTTCCTCACGGTGTTATTTTGAGGGGTTCACACACCGCTCAGAGCCCTGACGTCACGTCATTTGAAGCGACGCCTACTACGCGGAAGGGTTGACTCTCACTTTTAGGCCAGTGCAAGCCCATGCTTAAATCCAGGCTTTCATTTTTCACGCAGACGAAATGAAAGCCTGGGTATCGAGGCTAATAAAAACCTAAAACATGAACCTTGGTTGAAAAAAAAAACCTAAAGTTGTCCTTTAATGTCATTAAACGCTTAAGGTGACGTATATAATAACAAAATACATACATAAATGGATGCACCTGGGACGTATCCTCAGTGATGTATCCCAAGGTCATCGGGGTTTCGGGTCTCGCAACATCATACCCCTCACTCAGGTGACCCAGCCGGGAGTGATCAAGTCCCGACTTACGTCCCAGTAGCTACCCTCGATAAGTCCCATTAGGGAAAAACCAGGGCCACACAATCCATTCCTCCTGAACTACTCTGCCGGGACTGGGAGGTACCATTCTGGCGCGTGGAAGGACTAGACTCTGTGGGTTGACTCCTGTCCGGGCCCCTCCTACGTCTCACCAGGTCCACTCCTGCTCTCACCAGGTCAGGCCCTGTGCGTTGCACCAGACTCCCAGCACCAGGCACTTTATTCAGGAATGGTGGATTCTCAAGCCGCAACGGTTCCGCAGGCTCCAACTTGCCCTGTGGTGCCGCAGGCTCCGCTTGAGGCTTGCATGGCCCTCCTAAAGGCCTCACCGTGGGTTTGTTGGGCTTCTTCCTCACGGAAGACACAGGCTGGGGTGCTAACCCATACTGCTCCATGCGTCCACAGGGCCGGTGATGTTGGACGAGTTCGTGGAGTGGCAGAAGAGTCGGTCGGCGACATCATCATCGTCGTCATAGCACACGGAGGACGCCGACGACGCCCACCACCAAGCCAAAACCAGCCAATAGGACGCCAGCAGCAGCGGTGGGGAGGCGACGAAGACACACGAACGAACACACAGTTACCGCCGGGAGCTACATAGCATCTCCTGCTGCTGCTGCTGCTGCTCTACGAAAAACCACAACAGAAAGAAAAAACCAAAACACTTTGCCGTTTGTTGTCTCGCACGCTTTAAAGGAGAATTCCATACTAGAAGGCTTTCTTACCTTTAGTTGTAGTTGTTACGTCCCCACCAAAGAGGTCCAGGTGTTTTGTGCAAAAGTGCATTATTGGTTATTTCGTTCCACTTGGGATACTATTTACATTATGAAGATGGAAATAAGCGAATTAGCCCCATTCAATTCATTTCAATGCAATTCATTGAGGGCTTATGGTAGGGGAAATGGCCAATAATGCGCTTTTGCTCAAAATAACACCTGGACCTCTTTGGTTGGGACTTAACAACTACAAATAAAGGTAAGAAAGCCTTCTAGCGTGGAATTCTCCTTTAACCACTTGAACCCCGTTAGCGCCACCTATAGTGGGCGTGGTTTTCTGGACCCACTGAAAGGTCTGCCATTCTTTTTTTTTTTCTTTCTTTCCCCATAGAGATTTACACAAATATTTATATCAATTATTTTAAGCCTATATAGAATCAAGCCATCCAGGATGCTGGTGAATCATGACTATAAAAACCTATAAAAAAAAAGAAAACTTTGAATATTTAATTATTTGATACTATGTTTAATAAATAACGCCTTTGTTTAGCGTTTTTTTTTCCGTTTTCATTTCTTCACAGAATCAAAGGTGTCATGGTCATGATGACTCACCAGGATCCTGGTACGGCTGGATTCTATCCACACTTTTCCTGGGCTGTGTGTGCTCCAGTTCCTGTCGATTTGATCCAATGAAAGCCAATGAAACTGGTCAGATGACCAATGATATCCAATGAAATCAACAGGAACTGGAGCGCACACACAGCCCAGGAAAAGTGTGGATAGGCTTAAAATAATTGAAAAATGAATGGCCGATTTTTTTCTTCAGTGGGATCAGAAATCTATGCTATGCTCAATTCTGGTGGTGGGAAACCTTCTTTTTTTTGTTGCCCTGAAAGCAGCCCAATACTACTACTGGGCTTGTGGGGGAGATTCGGTGTAGAGGATGGGTTTATTATAAATAAAAGAACGGACCAAGTACAGAGCTGATTTAACGGACGCGTTTAACCCATTTAGGCCTGACTGAGATTTGTGCCGCATTAAAAAAAAAGCAGACCCACAACTCGCAGACCCACAACTCGTAGCGCGCCACTCGGTGGCGCACTATGAGCTTGTAGATCTGCTATTTTTCAATAGTGTATAACAGTTTAAAACACCAAGGGGTTCCCGTCCCAGAATGGGTTTTTAAGTGGTTATCACGCGTGCTTGCGAGAACGAACGAACGCATCCCTACTTACGGACTACGCATTTCAAAGTGGCGAGACTCGGACCACACGCAGAAATACACGCCACGTCCCTTATTATTACGCCTCACATTTCACGCTGTACCCGCCGGGAATAAACGGACCTCGTCCTCAACACATTCACTACTCGGCGTGTCCATTGCTCTTATCTACGTCAGTGCTAGAAACCACGTACTTAACAACGGTGTCTTTTGATGAGCTTATTCCATTTATAGACCCGAGGCCGATTCTAAAAGAAATGTCTTCTGACGGTTTTCTGAGAAAAAAAAAACCTATGTTTCTATGTGTCAGCGGTGCTCAACCTTTCTCATGCCAGGGACCCCCAGAATTATCTGAATTTGGCCCGCGGACCCCCATCTGAAAATGTTTTTGTTCCAGGGACCCCCCCCCCCCCCCCCCCCCCCCCAGAAGCAAAGATTTGAGTTAAAAACATAACTTATGTTCATATCATTCATATCTTTGAACTCCACAAGCTCAAATCGAAAAATAGCAGATCTACAAGCTCATAGCACGGCACAGAGTGCCGCGCTATGAGCTTGTAGATCTGCTATCTTTCAAAAGACACCGTTGTTGTATAGTACGAGTTCTGCTCGCGTTCCTCTGCCCTTCCTTTCGGGGCCTATAGCGCGAAGCGTAGCTAGAGAAATGGACGACGCTCACATTCACATTTCACACCGCGGGGAATAATGTCCTCCTCCGCGGCCTCTCCTCAGCCAATCAGCTTGGAGAGACCCTTTACTCTCTCTCTCTCACCGAAGAGACTTTCTACAGTGTTAATTAAAACAAAGAACAGGGGGGAGGGGCTGAAATGAATCATATTTCTTCTCGGTTCATAATTACTAGTGTCGTAAGGTCAGTGGTGGGTTCCCCCCCCCCCCCTTCCTTTATCTATTTTTTTTCTTTCCCCTTTTGTTTAAGTCTTAAGGTTGTTTTATGTTTTGAAGAATGAATAAAAGGAAAGCTTAAGTGGAGTCAACGTGGCTTCATCCTTCAGTAAGTGAACACTAATGTGATCATTTGTCATATTTATAGTCAAACGCAATTTCACGATAAAAAAAAAATAGCAGAACTACAAGCTCGTAGCGCACCACTCTGGTGGAAATTAAGAAAACGTTATATATATATATTTTTTTTTTAAACAAAGCAATAATCAAAGTTGTTTTGTGACTTTATATATTTGTCAATGACTTGCATGAGAGGGGGAGTGAGGTGATGGAGTTAGCTGCTTTAGCCTCAGCATCATGGCCTAAAAAACTTGTCTAATATCTCCCCAGAGTCCCTTTGGATCAGTGGTTAAGATGTTGGCTTTCCATGCAGGGAGACCCGGGTTCGAATCCTGGGTGTTAAAGGGACACTTCACCCTTTTTTAAAAACATGTTAATGATGTTTAGAAGATTTAGAACACTTTCCTGGGGGTCTTTATGTGGTTTTAGATTTTAGCAGTGAGCCCAGTGTCTCTGCTGTCATAGAGACACTGGGGGGGGTAACTTTTATTTTGGCAAGCTGGATGACTTGTCCAGCCCATTGAGATCCGAGACCACATTCTACAAAATGTCTTCTAAATCATGTGTTCTGAAAATCCTGTTTCTACATCAGCGGTTCTCATTTCAGGACCCACAGAATTATATGTATTTGGCCACTGACCCCCATCTGATATGTTGTTCCAGGGACCCCTCCCAGAAGCAAAGCTATGAGTTAAAAAAAAAACATTTGCTGTTAAAGAATATTAATCCAAAGATTTGCACGCGCTTTGACAATAAAAAAAAAAAACAAGCTCGTAGTGCGGCACTCGGTGTAAAATAATGAATACAAGCTAAGGTGACACAGATGCCGTTCCAGGTCTCAATGGGATAGATCCATGAGTTGCAAATTCAGAACAATGTGATTTAGATGATCGCCACGATCTAAAGTCTCTCTTTAGATTTATGTCCAGGAATAATGGGAGTCCTGTTCCTAATGACATTCAGGATGGGGGAAAGCAATTTCTATGTATTTAGAAATTCACCGGCCACTTGCACCGTTCTACAAGCCAGTGTTGTTTTTGGCAGCAAGTTTTGATTTTAGTTTTAGTCCTAGTCTTTTGAATGGTTTTCATTTAGTCATCTGGAATGTTTTACTGTTAATGTCATGAGATTCTAGTCGACTAAATCTAAGGTCGATTTAGTCGACTAAAATGTATTTTGGCGGGCCTTGATGCCGTTGTAATGACTGATTTTATGCTTTCTGAAAATAGCCGATCTACAAGCTCACGTACGTGTCGCAGGGCAACGCGTTGTGAGCTTGTAGATCGGCTATTTTCAGCATGCAACCTAGTGTAAAATGACTTATACTTGCTCTCTTGTCCACTAGTCCCTTCTTAACATTTTAGTCTAGTTTTTATTTGTTGACGAAATTGTCGATATATATATTTAGTCTTCGTTTTAGTCATCATAGCTTAGTTTTAATTTCGTTTCTATTTCGTTTTTGTCAGTGAAAAAAGGTAGTCGACAAACATTTTTTGTCATAGTTTTAGTCGACAAAAAACCTCACATGTGACCAATGTCCAAAACAGTTACTTTGCAGGATTCAAATGGTCAAAATCTGAAAGCTGAAAAACATGCACTTCATGTCTCATTTTGAGCTTTCAGATCTACTTTTGTGTGACGCTGCAGTATGATAAAGTAGGGCATTTTTTTTATATATATTTTTTTCATCCCACGATTTTGTAACCCATTTTTCACCCCTGTGTCAATCATCTAATGTGATCCTGGGCTCTACACACCCTCCCCCAACCTGGGGAGAGCAACGGACTTAACTCATGCTTCCTTCATGCTTGAGTGTCCAAGTTGCTCCTTTACACCTGACAGGGGGGAGTTTCCCTGGTTGGACGTAGCGCGTGGAAGGAACACGTTATTCCAACCAGTTCCTTTCCCCTCCATCAGGCGCCCCGGTTGGCCAGGGGGAGGCAGTTTTAGAGACCAGGATTACTGCATGTTTTTGTGAGGGTATCTACCCTAGGGGACACGGGGAGAACATGCAAACTCCACACAGAAAGGCCCTTTCGCCAACCCCACCTTCGGGTATGGGCACTGATGACGCGGAGGAGGAAACCGCCAGCACCCACAGCTCCCCGAGCGGGAATCGAACCCAGGACCTTCTAGCTGTGAGGCGACAGCACTACCAACTGTGCCACCGTGATAAAGTAGGGCATTCAATTCATAAAAAAAACAGTAGGCCTATGGAGTAAAATATGGAGATAGGTTTCTTCCCGGTTTCAACACCGGGTTAGCAACGGGTTTTCCAGAAACAATTTAGAAAGCAAGTCTGACTAGCTGTAGAAGACATTTTGATGCTCTTGCTACTGAAATGATGGATTATTATATTATATACATGGAGACATCCCGTCCTTTAACATGAATCTCTATGGGGGAGAAGGACTAGCTTGCCCTGTCTCCTAGTCCTCGCTGCTAACGTGCCTATTGGACTAGCCTGGGCACCATTTCATTTCGGTATATGATCCGGGCTGGAGCCGGATGATATGCCTACGTCATGTTGTAGGCAATGGTTTGCCTACAACAAACAGGAAGCTGTTTGTTGCTTCCTGTTTGATTAAAAGCAATAAAAGCTCTCGTATAAGCGAGAGCTTTTATTTGAGAGGGAAAAGGAAGTTGTCGCCGCCTGTTCATCCTGTCTGGCGACTACAAAACAATACTACAACATGACGTAACCACATCATCCGGCCCTAGCCCGGATCATACGGACTTTTGAAACAGAGACCAGGCTTTCCTCCGAGGCGGTGGAAAGCCTGGTGAGGCGAGGTTACTATTGGACAAGGGCGGGTTGTGGGAGGAGGGCCTTAGGGAAGGGGCTAATAATTGCTTCAACGTCAAATGTCCATGTGAAAGAGCGGGCTCTTCAGTGGCGTAGTGGGGGGGCTGGGGGAGCGCCCACCCCCCTCCCTCTCGTCCCTGGCGGCGGCGGTGGTCCCTGGCGGCGGGGGCGTGTCCAGGGGCCCCGCCGAGGCGGCGGCCATGATGGCGCTGAGCCGCGTCAGGGACAGCGAGCGCTGCTGGGGCTTGGGGGCGGGGCCTGGCTCTGGCTCCTCGCTGCCGGCGTCGGGCAGCAGGTGGCCGTAACGACGCCCCTCCTCGTCGTACTGGTACAGACGAATCACGCGGCTCCGTCGTCGGGCCGCCGGCCGGGGGGCGTTATCAGGGGGCGTGGCTTCACTCCGCTCGCCGTCGGAGGTTGTCGTCGTCCGCTCTTCCTAGAAACGGAATCCAAGATTTAGAATGGGGTTTATTGTCACTTCACAGTTTCAGATTCAGATACCTGTGTTTGCCATTGTTGTGTATACAGTTACACACATAGGAAATTGCCCTGACATTAACGTGCATGCCTTTCTCGGCCCCACCCCTCTCACATTGTGCCCTTACTGAGCTGCATTCAAGACACTTGCCTTGTGTCTGAACACAGCTTTGATGGATGTGTTTCAGGCTGTACAGCGTCAGCCGTACAACCATAGGGGTTTCTTTCCCACAAAATAAACGTTCACATAGTACCTGCGACTATGTACTGTACCTGTGTCTCCTGTGCCACGTCTTCGTGCGAGTCGGAGGACGACCGTCCGGACTCGCTGTCGCCGTCCGAAGAAGAAGTCTCGTCGTCGCTGAGACTTCCTCCTAGCTCTTCCTCGTCCGCCTCAGCCACCACGGCTCCTGAAGACGCCTTCTCCTCCTCTTCCTCTCTCTGTCGCTCCGCCTCTCCCACCCTGTCGCCTCCCCTCTCCTCTCTCATGACCTCACTCCCTCGTAGCTCCGCCTCTCCCGCCCCGTCGCCTCCCCTCTCCTCTCTCATGACCTCACTCCCTCGTAGCTCCGCCTCTCCCGCCCTGTCGCCTCCCCTCTCCTCTCTCATGACCTCACTCCCTCGTAGCTCCGCCTCTCCCGCCCTGTCGCCTCCCCTCTCCTCTGCCTCCTCTCTGACCTCACTCGCTCGCTCCTCGTCCGTCTCTGACGCGGGCCGCTCTGGTTCGCTGCTGCAGCTGCTCGGCTGCTCCGGCTCCAGCTCTCCCTGGCCTGAGAGTGTCTTGGCCTCACCTCCCCCTGCCTTGGCCCCCTCCTCCTCCTCCTCCTCCTCCTCCTCCTCCTGCTGCTCCTTGTCTTTCTGCCCCTCCGTCCCCTCCGTCTCCTCCTCCTCCTTGTCTTTCCGCCCCTCCGTCCCCTTCGTCCCCTCCTCCTCCTCCTGCTGTGCCGCCGTGCGGTCGCATCTCTCCAGGTATGCGGCGGTCTCGCGCTGCGCGTCCGTCACGCGCTTCTGCCGGAAGCTCCTCTGAGGCTTGTCGGGAGGCGAGGCGGGGCTCAACGAGGCGGTGCTCTCCAGGGTCGAGTCCCACGCCCCTCCCCCTCCTCCTCCTCCTCCCCCCCACCCTCCTCGCTCTCCGTCCCGGGACGTCCCGCTGTCGTCGTGCATGCCCGGCAGGGTCGCCATGACGACGCCGCAGCCTCGGTCCGTGGCGTCAGGTCGCCGCCGACTCCTCGCGGCGACCGCGTTCACACACCTGGAGAGGAACGGTGTGATAACCCAGAGATATAGGTTTAATTAGACCCAATTTATGTTTGAGCGACGCTAGCCCCTCCTATGCACAGCTTTGAGTGAGGAGGCCAAAGGTGATGATGTCACTTCACACTTAAAAGTGTGATTCTTTTAAAGATGATTTTGGTGCAGAGATGTGGAGCATGAAGCATGAAGCAATGAAGCAATGAAGCATAGTGTACATACAACATGACGGTGTTGACGGTGATATTGAAGTGTCTGAGTCACTGGAATTGACCATACGCAGACCACGGCCATCTTGCCATCAGAAAAACAAAACAAAAAGTGTTGTACCCTGCCTTGAGTTGGCTTTATCCACGGTGTAAACGTCTTTAAATAAATACGTTTTGAAAAGTCTTTGGGGAAATGAACGGGGAATAATTTTCCGGGCCTCTCGTCGGACGTACAGTACGTCCCTGGAACTACATATTTTCAGATGGGGGTCGGGGGCCAATTACATATATTTTTGGGGGTCCTTGACATGAAAATGTTCGAGAACCACTGACGTAGAAACATGGGGTTTTTTTTTTCATAAAACTGTCAGGATTTAGAAGGTGTTTGTAGAATCGGGCCTCTAGGTCTAAATGGGTTAATGAATGGCTCTGAGTGAGTGAACCCACCTGAGAACGTAGACCCTGCTCAAAGCCCCGGCACTGAAGCCCGCCACAAACGTCACCAGCACCGACGCTACCACCGCGCCCGCAAAATGGCCGACCGAGATGGCTGCTCCTCCCTCCTTCTCCTTCTCCTTCTCTCCATTAGACCCAACAACGTCCTTGTCGACTCTGATCGCCCGCCGCCAGCGCCCGTTGTTCCCTTCCCGTTGTCGGGCTGCTCGTTCCGTGGGATCGCCCGTAGACAGGCCTGTCACGATTACAAACATTTTAGGTTGACGATGAATTATCGTCACACACATGTGGATTGCGCATTAACGATTATAATTGTGTTTGTAAGAATACATTTTTGTCTGCTAATCAAGAAATTGCACAGGTCAGATTTATATGACAAATAACTGAAACATACAAAGAAATTACTGACCAAATCTTATGCTTAATTATTTCTCTGCTATACTGTATATCCCTCTACACCATGCTTTTTGTAGGCTATAAAAAAGAATATAGGACAAAATAGCAGATCTAGAATGCATCACTTCGTGACACGTTGTAAGCTTGTAGATCTGCCATTTCAGCTTTGTTTTTATGTATTTGAAAAAATTTCAACATAGAAACGATTATCTCAAATAATTGCGATTTTGACTATTATGTAATAACAGTTACAGGCAGTGTTGATTTTCACAGCAAATTTTGATTTTAGTCGTAGTCTTTTGAATACCGGTAGTTTTAGTCACATTGTAGTCACCCGGAATGTTTTAGTGTTAGTCTAGTATTAGTCGACTAAAATGTATTTTGGCGGGCCTTAATACGGTCGTAATGGTTGATTTTACACATGCAACCAAGTGTAAAATGACTTCGAACACTTTAGTCTAGTTTTGTATTTGTTGACGAAATTGTCAATATATTTATTCTTAGTTTTAGTCATCATAGCTTAGTTTAAAATGTAGTTTCCATTTAGTTTTCGTCCATGAAAAAACAGGTATAGGTCGACGAACATTTTCCATCATAGTATTAGTCGAGGAAATCGACAACACATGTATGACGACAGGCCTATACTGTACCCAAGGACGGCTCGCCCAGCTGGAACAACCGTCCCGTTGGGGGGCGGCTGACCGGGGAGCGGCGAACGCCATCGTCGCTCCTCCCAGCGTCTCTGCTCTTCTCCTCGTGCACGTTTTCATCATCATCATCATCATCATCGGTGTGTATCCGGTACGGGTGAATTGTAATTCCCAGCCCGTCCCGCAGGAGGCAGTAGTACAGTCCGCTGTGGTGGCGGCTGGCGTTTGAAACGAGCAGGCTGCCGTCCTGCTGGACACTGACGGGGAGTCGTCTGGAGCTCTCTGGTGGTGGAGCTGTTGCCCCCGCGACCCGGCCACGGATAAGCGGTTGAAGATGGATGGACGGACTACCGGGGTCCAGACGGCTGTAGTGGACGCCCGGAGGGTCTCGGAGCGTTCCGAAGGGCGTGTGCCACAACTGGACCACACCTGTAAGGTAAGACAATGTTTGATTGATTGATTGACTGATTTAAAATGTTATTTCACAGTATGCAGATTTTGGGTATATTTGAAACGAAAGCCAATACAAAAACTGCTGCTGGAGTATAGAACCGGAAAAGACTTGTTTACATAAGGGTCCTCCATTGTCAATTCATCAGAACATTTAATGACGTAAACACTTGTGCTTGCCAAGCCGTGTATATCCACGGCTTGTGACAATTACCTGAACATGAGAGAGATGTGCCATATATGGGCACGCACGATGATTCCATTCACACCTCTCTCTCTCGCTCTCTCTCTCACTCTCTCTCTCTCTCCTCACATGACCATGACCATGAAATGGAAAGCAAAATACAGCACGATATAGTTTCACAGTATATGTAGGCCTACAATGCACATGGTCTATTATGTAGCCTGACCGAAAGCACGTGGACATCATTTGTATTGATATAAAAAATAACATTTACTGAAATACGCAGATCTACAGAATATTGCAAGATTGATGTTTTCATGTTCTGTGCACATGCGCGTGTATTTGTGTGAGTGTGTGTGTTTGCCTGTGTCCGTAGCACTTGCCCTGGCCTCCACGACCTTAGCATTTTATGTAGACATAGCACTATATATATAGTGTATACATTACGCATAGTTTCATTATAGATATTCCAATAGATGGATGTTAGGTTCTTAGCTTGCTCATGATCCTAGATGACTATTTCTATGCATTTGATGTAATACCATGCGTTGTCCTTGCTTACTGTAAATCACTCTGGATTAATAGCGTCTGATAAATGCCTATATAATGTAAATTGTGTGTGCTCTGAGTCACCTCTATCCAGTGGCTCTGGGACGGCGGGGGGCGAGGTCATCCCGTGGCCACAGCGTAGAGTCAGCGTTGACCCTGGCTGACCTTTGACCCTGCTGGTCAGCGCCACTCTCAGAGGTCGTCCAGTAGTAGTAGTAGTGGCCCCGGCGGCGGTCGTTGAGTGACCGTCCGCTGAGCCAATCAGAATGGCCGCGAGCAGCAGCAGTAGGCCTATTACAAGCCACCTGGGGGACATTTGTCTGACCAGCCGCTGAAACAGAAATCACACTCTGTTCTGTGGGTAGAACCAGACTCTAGAAAGCGTCTTTTCCTACTTTCTGGCCTTGACAGCCCAGACATGCAAACAGAAAGGTCCTATCTGATTGCATTAAACAACGTTACATTACGTTAAATTCACTTTTCCACTCACTTTGCCACTCAATCTGCCATTCACTTCATGCATGCCCTCTATAGTCATGCCTCAGTCTCATTCATGCTGATGCACCACCTTCCTTCCCCTCACTTAGGAAAACATTTCATTAAGACTCTGCTCCAGCAGCTAATTATTCACAAAATACAAATCAAATTAAATCATTTAAAGTTTGATCAGCACTGACATTGTAAAGTAACAAAAACATGAAGGCAAAAAGCACACTTAAGTACTTTAATGTAAATACTTTGGAATTGGTGTATCTTCCCCCCGGTCTCTTACCTTTTCAACGTGCGTACTAGTAGTGTAGACTTTGCGTAAACTTGTGTATTTATAAAAGGAAATCCAGCCTGGCTTCCATTTGTGTGTGTGTGTGTGTGTGTGTGTGTGTGTGTGTGTGTGTGTGTGTGTGTGTGTGTGTGTGTGTGTGTGTGTGTGTGTGTGTGTGTGTGTGTGTGTGTGTGTGTGTGTGTGTGTGTGTGTGTGTGTGTGTGTGTGTGTGTGTGTGTGTGTGTGTGTGTGTGTGTGTGTGTGTGTGTGTGTGTGTGTGTGTGTGTGTGTTAGATTTAAACCTCTCTCGTATAGGTCCCTTGTGTTGTTTGTGTAAATCCAGTGTAAAGTGCAGTGTTCTCACATGACACTGCGTGTGTCTGGTCCCCTGATGCTGTTAAAGATTAATAGCAGGACAGACTTTAAGATGATCCATCTGGACTTATTATACATTTGTCATCATATGTGCAGTGGTGGAAAGTAAACAAGTACTTTTACCTAAGTGCTGTACTTAAGTAGAATTTTGAGGTATTTGTACTTTACTTGAATAATGTAATAATGTACTTTACTTGTAAAGGCCGCTTTGTCCCTGCTTTGTTTTACATTTATTTACCCCGCTTTGTCTCAATGGGATAGTTCCAATGTGTGGAACTATAGCCCATAGCACCCCGCTTTGTCTCAATGGGATAGTTCCAATGTGTGGAACTATAGCCCATAGCACCCCGCTTTGTCTCAATGGGATAGTTCCAATGTGTGGAACTATAGCCCATAGCACCCCGCTTTGTCTCAATGGGATAGTTCCAATGTGTGGATTTACTCGTAATAATGTACTTTACTTGTATAATTTACTTGAGTATTGCCAATTTCCAGTACTTTTACTTCTACTCCACTACATCTCAGAGCCACCATTTTTACTTTTACTCCACTACAATTATTTGAAAACTTTAGTTACTATAGTTACTTTGGCGATTTTGAGCTTGAATATATACTGCACCACCATAGCGTAGCGGGACTAGCCTGGCTCACCAGCCCTGAATCGCTATAGCTACGCTCATTTAAAAAAAATCACACCCGTGTGAAGTGAGGGGCGCTCTTATCACGTACTATCTCATTCCGGACGATCACAATTTGCGTCCTCCTCACCTTTCGTCATCAATGTTTGTGTTACTCAATGTCTGCGTTGACACCATGACGTAACATTTGACGTAATTTGACTACGACGTAGGATTTACACTGTATGACGTAGAATTCTCCATTCATTGTCAATGGGAAGTTTGTTTGAGATGAATGGACACAAAAAGATGGATATAGGAGGGGCTAGGGCCCCTCATGTGGCCCCAACATGTTCTGGCAATTCAGGTCTGGTGACTCCGTCTATTAGTTAGACGCTGGTTGAAAGTCTGGCACAGCGACTGATTGGCCACCAACATTGCGTCAATGCGATGACGTCAAACAACAAACATCACCCGTCATATTTTACCGTGTTTGTTTACATGCTAGTAGCGCTCGTCGCCTGTGTTTGTCTGGTTAGCAACCGGGTTAGCCACATTGACGTTAGCCCCGCCCTTTCCCCACCACTATTCATTTCAATAGAAGTAGCTCAGTGGCGTTTTGAAGCACCCGGAAGACTGCCGGAAGTATAATTATAACTCAATGGCTCGAGCGAGCGGAAGTTTAGCCTGGCCTAGCGCCCGGAGGGCTTACGCATGTGACGTCATAAACGTCCGTCCACCTCCATGAAAGTGCTGCAGCTTCAACGTTGGATAGCCTTACTGGGGGCTTGATGGATACGTTTATCCGACACACCAAAAAGTCTGACATGCGAACATCAACCGTGATGCGTTGTTTCCGACATGCTCTATGCATCCCGTGTGTGGTTAGGGTTAGGTTAGACTTTGGGACTGTTAGTATGTCAGATATTATGCCTGTACCCCTCTCCCGGTTGACCTGACCCTTGACCCCACTGTCCATGGGTGCAGTGTAGGGTTGTCCCGATGTGATCGGAAATCGGGGGCCGATCTCATAATTTACGAATGATCGGATCGGGAGCCAAAAATCGTGATCGGGACATCCCTATAGTGTCAATATTATATCCATATCATGATATTAGACTAGCTATTGTCTGTGGTTTGGGATATTGTACTATTGTGATATGGCATGGATATGGAAAAGATCGCTATCGGCAGATGCCAAAATCAAATGATCGGAATGGGATCAGGAGCAAAAAAACGTGATTGGGACATCCCTAGTTCAGTGCTTTAGCTATGGAAAAATAGCAGATCTACAAGCTCATAGCGTGTCACAGAGTGCCGCGCTACGAGCTTGTAGGTCTGCTATTTTTTGAAAAATTGTGAAAATGTGGCTCAAATCTTTTAATAATAATTATTATATATTCTTTCAGAGCAAATGTTTTTAACTAAAATCTTTGTTTCTGGGGGTGGTCCCTAGTGGAACAACATATTTTCAGATGGGGGTCGGCGGCCAAATGCAGCAATTTTTTGGGTTCCTTGACATGAAAATGGTTGAGAACGACTGACATATAAACATGGGTCTTTCAGAAAAGGTCAGGATCTAGAAGGCATTTGTAGAATCGTCCTCAGGTCTAAATGGGTTATGGCCCTGCCAGGGAAAGCCTCTGCTTTACACCAACAAAAAATGCCACTGCCGTTCGAGAGGTCCGACTTTAGTCAAAAATAACGTACTAATCTACTTTGCTATACTCACCGAAACATAGGCTGTTGTTGTGTTGTTGAAAGTCCATTTTCTCCAGCCCGGGAAGCCGCTTAGGACTTTACCTTCTCTGTATAATGTACTTTTTTGGGGCAGAAAGTAAAATATGTCTGCCAGACATATTTTATTTAGAGCGCCCCCTACAGAATCTGGTCAATTATAAATTACATATTGACCAGATCTGTAGAGGGCGCTCTAAATAAAATATGTTATTTTATTTTATGCCCAAAAAAGTATACGGAGCAGAGAAGCTGAAGACCTGAGAGGCTTCCCAGCCTGAAGGATAGACTTTCAACAACACAAAACAGTCTTTGTTTCGGTGAGCAGCAAAGTAGCTTGATTTATCGTTACTAAAGTCGGACCCCTCGCATGGCAATGGATTTATTTTGTTTGTGTGGTGGTGTGCAGCAGAGGCGTGCGTTCCTGGCGAGGCTCACTTGGACCAGGGCTATAGGGCTCATCAGGCTTTGACTCACACCGAGACGGAGTCCGAGAAAGTAGACAGACTTATGTTGTCGAGGACGCTGAGCTCCGTCTGATCGTCCGTTGTTGGACAGCCGTACGCGGGGAGGCGCGGCCGAGGCCCGTCTCCGTCCAGGGACTCGACCGCCGACGCCTCCGAGGGACTGCAGCTCCGCGGCGAGCCGGGCGCCCCGAGCTGCGCCTGAACCTTCTTGAGGCTGACGCCTTTCCTGATGTCGGCCATGAGATGGTCAATGATGCTGCCGCCGCTCGGTGGCAGGACGGCTCTTTTGGTCGTTTTGCCGTCGTCAGCTTTGTGTCTCTTTGATTCTTCGTCTGCCAGTTGCTTCTTTCTCTTCCCCTCCTTGGCTGCTTGTTCTTTTCTGGCTTTGTTGTCATTCAAGGCCTTGATGAAGAGTCCCCGGAAGGCCTTGATAATTCCAAATAGCTTATCCAGGGAGAGCTCATCTTCACACAAGTACACGGCCAGCTCACTTCTCTTCTTGCCAATTTCCGCGAACTTCTCGTCTAAAGCTCTGCATGCCTGCAGGCTGTCGTCAATGACCTTTTCATATTGCTTTGTCACATCTTCCACCGAGTTGGAGACCTTCTGGGCAATGTTCTTCAGTCGTTTCAATAAGTCACTAGCCTCTGATTGGCTATACTCCAGGTTGACCTCTGCTGCCTTTTCACAGATCTCGATATCACCTGGCAGTTCCAAGAGCTCCGGATGGTTTAGCTCTGCTTCCTCCACGATGTGATGAAGCAGCGTGATTCC
Organism: Protomyctophum bolini; assembly: GCF_963924005.1. Classification (NCBI taxonomy): domain Eukaryota; kingdom Metazoa; phylum Chordata; class Actinopteri; order Myctophiformes; family Myctophidae; genus Protomyctophum; species Protomyctophum bolini. The sequence goes on along the minus strand of NC_137870.1, from coordinate 4,996,342 downwards.
GCTCTTGTTGTCTCTTGTCTCGACGAGCTTGAGGAGAGAGCTGATCTTGAACCCCACCGCGTTTCCGATGTTACTCCCGTAGTTCAGGAAGTTTCCGATGGCCAGAATGAGCCTGCAGAATTTGGCCAAGAGCACGCTCTCCCGGAGGGACTGACAGGCTTTCTCCACGAGCACGGCTTTAGGCATGAGCATGTCCAGCACCGAGGCTGTTTCCTCGCACAGCAGCATGCACTCGATCCTCAGCTGATAGCACGGGACGGTGTGATGTAGCGAGATGTAGAAGCGGTCCACGTTAGCCAACTTGTCTTTGTCTCCCTGGAACGACTTCAGGCGGTCCATCTCGCGTTTATCCGGAAGGAGCTTGAGGAGCTGTTTCAGCACCTCCTCCGTCAGGATGGTCCGATCCCCACTCTGGATCATGGCTACAAAGTCCTCGTTGGTGCATTTGGACTGCTTCAGTATTATGCTCAGGTTGAAGTTCTTCTCCATGTCGACGAAGGTGATCTCCTTGGGTTCCTTCTTGACGGGAGCGGCCTTCACCTTGTCTTTGGGCATCGAGCAGCAGAACCGCTCCTCGATGCTGCTGTAGTCGGGCTCCAGAGGGGGAGGGTCTTTCTGAGCCGACGCCCACATGGACTGACCATCGGAGAGCGTGTGGAAGCCTGTCCAGAATAGCCTCTTCATGGTCCGGGTCGGGCTTGGCCCCGCATTGGTCGGCGCCATTAGGCTGCTTTGAGCCGCGGGCGGAGGCGGGGAAGGCATGCCGGACAGAGGATTCCCTCCGTATGCCCGCATGCCTGGCGTCACAAGGGGTGGCGTCACCAGACCACAGGGTAGCGGTGGGGCCCGAGGTGGGGTGGGTCCCCTACCCATGTTCGGTGGAGGGGGAGTGGCAAGCATTGGCGTCTGAGCAGTCGAGGTGCTGCTGCTGGCAGGCGTGTCTTTGTCTCCGTTCATCGGGTCTGTCTGAGTGACCTTATTTGCACTGCTGCCCGGCAGCTGGCCATCGACCTTGCGCTGATCCGCAGCAGCACTCTGGCCTTCGGAGAGCTGCGGTGTGATCTTGTCTCGAGCCAGAGTTTTGGTCAGAGACTCCAGAGCCGCCAGGGCCTGGTAGACCCGCTCGGGGCCCAGCAGCAGCAGCGTCTGTCGGATGACCTCCAGGTGATCGCTCACGTCAGCTCCCTCACTGATCTTCAACGACTCATTCTCGGCGTCAGCGATTTTCAAAGCTTCATGTGGAATGTCTGCTTTCAACTCCGGCACGGTGGCGGCAGGCTTCACCACATCCTCAGCCTCTGCCTTGGCTTCAGGGCTGGCCAGCATGTCGTCCAGGTAACCGAGGAGTCCCGCGTCACCGTAGCACAAGCTGCCAGAGACCCTGCTGCTCCTGACCGCACGGTTGTGCCGCTCCACTGTCGCAACAAGGTTGTGGCTGTTGGTGATCATGCCCATGACCTGTTCCATCAGCTTGTCCAGGGCGCGGCAATGGAGACGCATGTGGCAGCGGTCTGTGAGGGAGGTGACGAGCTGTAAGTCTTGCGGGATGCCCACTACGCCCTTGTGGCTCATGTCATTCCAAGGCCCGACCTCCGACTTCTTCTCCTGTATTTGCATGGCGAAATTGTCGCAGATGAGCTCTTCGCGTTGACCAGTCGTCAGCAGGGGGCGTGGCGTCAACATTGCATCGCGGAAGTTGCCGTCCTTGAATCGCAGGAGGTCGCTGTGAACGTCGGCGTAGCTCATCACCACCATCACGTTGCCAACGGGGAGGATGATGTCGTAGAGCTCCAACTTGTCCGGTTTGACCCCGTCTAATGAGTAGTGCCGGAAGTCTGCACCAAAGTCTCTTTTCACCACCAGAGAATTACATTCGGCACGTTGCAAAGGTTGCGCTGTGTTCAAACTCAGATCAATGTTTTCGTTCTGTTCGTAGAAGGCAGCAGACACAGCGGTGGGTCTCTCCTCTAAAGGCTCCTCCTCAGCTGGATGGGGCTCCGGCATGGCTTCGTCTTTCAGCTCCACGGCTACGGGCTCCGTTAGCGTCTTCTGGGCCTTCACCTCCGACTCCTGGCTGGGAGTCATCTCAGACTCCTGGCTGAGCCTCACCTCACACTCCTGGCTGGAAGTCACCACAGACTCCTGGCTGGGAGTCACCACAGACTCATTGCTGGGAGTCACCACAGACTCCTTGCTGGGACTCACCTCAGACTCCTTGCTGGGACTCACCTCAGAGTCCTGGCTGGGAGTCACCACAGACTCCTGGCTGGGAGTCACCACAGACTCATTGCTGGGACTCACCACATACTCCTTGCTGGGACTCACCTCAGAGTCCTGGCTGGGAGTCACCACAGACTCCTGGCTGGGAGTCACCTCAGAGTCCTGGCTGGGAGTCACCACAGACTCCTGGCTGGGAGTCACCACAGACTCATTGCTGGGACTCACCACATACTCCTTGCTGGGACTCACCTCAGAGTCCTGGCTGGGAGTCACCACAGACTCCTGGCTGGGAGTCACCTCAGACTCCTGGCTGGGACTCACCTCAGACTCCTGGCTGGGAGTCACCTCAGACTCCTGGCTGGGACTCACCTCAGACTCCTGGCTGGGACTCACCTCAGAGTCCTGGCTGGGAGTCACCTCAGAGTCCTGGCTGGTAGTCACCTCAGACTCCTGGCTGGGAGTCACCTCAGAGTCCTGGCTGGGAGTCACCTCAGAGTCCTGGCTGGTAGTCACCTCAGAGTCCTGGCTGGGACTCACCTCAGAGTCCTGGCTGGTAGTCACCTCAGAGTTCTGACCCAAGCTGTCGACGGAGACCCTGATGCTCCCGACGGCCATGTCGCCGTGCCGGTTCACCGTCACCTCGATGCCGTTGTTGACATCCTCCACCGCCGCCAGTGGCCCAGTAGTGCCTGCGGCCGGGCCCCCCAGAACCGTCCAAGAGATGAAGGGCCCCAGACCATTCGATGTCACACAGGGGCTGGTGCCGCCGCTGCTGATGTAGAATTCCAGAGGCTTGTCCGAGCTGACGCAGTAGAGACGCACGCAGCAGGGGGACTCGACGGGCAGGATGTCCAGGGCCGTGCTGGAGGCGTGCTGGACGCCCCGCGGCGTGCCGGCGGCGGTGGTGATGGCGTGCGCCGGGGGTTTGGAGCTCGCGTCGTTCCAGAGCGTGACCAGCAGCTTCATCCTGCGCGTCAGCGCCTTAAAACTGAGGCGGTCCACCTCTTCTTGTCTCTGTATGAAGAGCCTCAGCAGCGGGTGCGGCGTCAACACTGCATCACCGGAGTTTCCATCATCGTTGATTTGCAGCGAGTCGTCGTGGTGGACATTGACGCGGCCGACGCCCATGTTGGCGATGTGGTAGATGTGCATGATGAGCTTGTAGAACGCCTTGAACCTGCTGAGTTTCACCCGGTTCTCCAAGAAACACTGAAACTCTGCGCCGTAGTTGCCTTTCACAGCCAGAGCGTTGCAGTCCGAATGTCGCAAAGGTTGCGATACGTCACAAGTCACCCGGTTGTCCGTGTCATTCTGTCCATGGGTGTCGGCGGCGGGGGTGCAGAGGAGGGCGGTGGTGGGGGTGTTCTCCGTGTTCTCCTCAGCTGCGTGTGTCCCTGGCTGGGGCTCCGGCATGGTTTGGACTGCTTTGGACTCGGCTACGGCTGCATGCTTGCAGTTCTCCAAAGTCTTCTTGAGGCCTTCTCGGGCGCTCCTCAGGTGGTCCGGGTAACTTTGGTCCGCCGTAACGGCCGTAGACAGGCTCAGGTAGCCCTCGGCCCCCCCGCCGCTGTCCGAGGACTGCGCCGAGCCCTCGTCGCCATTAATCCGCAGCACGACCGCCAGCGTCTTACCGGACATCCTGGTCGCTCGTTATGAATGAAGATCCTCAACAATAGTGTGTCGTACTGTCCTAAGACCCGTGGGGTGATTGGAATGATAATGGTTTTATTGTTTAGAAGTGTCTTTTATGCTTTATTTATTTAAGAACTGGGGCAGTGCACATGAGTCAAGATTTGTACTTAAGAGTACTTGGTTGCACTAGACGTTTTTGGAGTACTTGGGGCCAAGTGTTTGACGATTGAGACGGTTACGATTCCTGGATTTTGTTAATTTAAATATTTATTAATTGATGATTCCTGCTTCCTCGTCAATGCAAATATGCCAGTTAGATAAGAGGTATTTTTCTGAAGGATAAATTAAAAGTAGTATGTTCTCACTGGCTTGTACAAAATGAACTGTCCGCAGCGAGTCACCAACCTTTTAATGACTTTGATGACGTCAGTACGTCGTATGTTGTTCTTCACCAGGTATGGAGAAGGACCTGGTCACACACACACCCACCCACCCACACACACACACACACACACACACACACACACACACACACACACACACACACACACACACACACACACCACACACACACACACACAGGCGTCCAGGGGTGGATTGGCCACAGGACGTACCAGGCATATGCCCAGTAAGGCGTCCCACCGGGCATATGCCTGGTACGTCCTGGTATGCCTGGCCTTACCAGGGCTGTGTCAGTCGTGGGGTGCAGCCCTCACCCAGGTGGCTCAAAGTCCATTATGTATTCAGCATTTGAGCCACGGACCACATTTAACCTCTCAGACCCAAAACTTTGAATATTTTGTTGTCATTGGATAAGATTTTGACCACAATTCCATGCATGCTGTGGTTGATGTTGGTACGATTAGGAGAGATAACACTATACTGGCAAACGATCCAAATCACATTGCCTAAAAAATCTGTAGACTTCTTGTAAATTAACTTAAAGGTAGAGTAAGTGATTTCACTTAATTCAAATATCACTTATTTTTTTGTTTTGTTGTGATAATCCTCTCTACTATAGAGTGTGCTGACCATATAAGGAGTTCCTCCCTGTCCCCAGTTAACCCCTGGGGGTCAAAAAACCTTAGGTTTCGTTTTTGGCTTTCTATCCTGATTGGACGAAGGCTTAGGTCCCACAGCCAAAAACGAAACCTAAGGTTTTTTGAGTGAAATCACTTACTCTACCTTTAAGTAATTCAGACATTTAACAATAATTCCTTCCGCTCCCAAGAGTTATAGATCTATAGGGTTGAAATGGAGCTCTTTATTACTTGCGCAAGCAGAGCGTGCAAGTAATGTTTTTTGTCCGGTGCTCCGATGCGTATGTCCGTGGCTGCGGATGACGTAATGATTAATTTGTGCAAATGTTATGCACAGCCCGGCCAATCACAGCGGAAGTTAGATTACTCCGGAATAGCCAATTAGCGTACTACAATCGTTATGCAAAGCCCCGCCAAACACAACGGAAGTTAGACTGCTCCGGAATAGTCTGTTTGTAATAACATAGATTGGTTACGTAACCAACAACAGCCAATTAGCTGCTACAAACGTTATGCAAAGCTCGGCCAATCACGACGGAAGTTCGATTCGATTATTCAATTACTCGATTCGATTATTTGATTACTCCGGAGGTAAAAGAATGTGTCACAATGACAATAATCTGGGCAATTATAATAATTATAATATAACTGTTTTGTTTTAAACAACAGATATCACTTTTCAGTCGGCTTTAATTTAAATTGAAATCACACCAGTTTGAATTAAACAGAAAACCTTTATTGCATTACTAGCAGAAAGCCACCAGAGGTCACTAGTGTTTCAGAAGACGGCAGGAATTGAAGTTCATGGTCTTTTTATTTTCCTGCCTCTGTTTGACACTGATCCTAGATCAGGCAGAACAGGATAAGTTCATCACTTTGATCTTAAAATACACATACCGTACTGTAAGAGTCCTGAACCCAGAATGCTGGCTTTGTGTTCCATTATGAAGTAGCTGCTGGAGCCTGGAGTCATACCTTTATGATGAATTCATGTTCTGTTCTTTAACTACATAGAAGTGTCTATTTGTTTGTCTCTAAATGTTTTGATGAATTGAACAATGTGGACCCTGTTGTAAACAAGTGTAAGGCTTAATTGGGTCGTCCACTCACAGTTAACAGTCTTTGTATTGAGTTTGTGCTTGAAATGTACTGTAATTCTGCAAACTGTTAATAAAGATTTCAATCAATCAATCAAACCTTTTTAACCTGCCATTTTTTTATGTCGATTCCATGTCAATATGTTATGTAGGCTACTTTAATTTTGACAGTTTATTTGATTTATTCACTAATATTTCTCAATTAGTTTTATTTAGGCTACCATTACCTACCATTATTGTTTCTTAACGGGCTGTTCTGTTCATGTTTGGTTTGTTGTTTTTAATATTTATAAAGTGAAATATGTGCGTTTGCATTTTTTCCTTTTTTTTGCATAGGCCTATAGGCTACATAAACAAATTGAAAAAAATTCAAAGGAGCTGTTAATAAATATTTCAATCAATCAATCAATCAATCAATCAATCAATCAATCAATATCTGTGTGTGTGTGCGTGTGTGTGCGCGTGCGTGTGTGTGTGTGCGTGCGTGTGCGTGTGCGTGCGTGTGCATGCGTGCGCCTATGTTGTCCCTTCTCTATGCGTGGGTCACGCCGCCGCGTTTAGGGGTGTGTGTTTGTGTTGAAATGAAGCAAGACCCGCCATGCAGGCAGTGAGTGAGTGAGTGAGCCAGTTCCGTGCAAGCAGCATCCTCCTTAGACACACAGCCGTGGGGAGAAGTTCCAGCTCGGCTCCTCTCCTCTGAGACCCCCGGCGTGCAGGAAGACACAACAACACACGGGAGGGAGCGACGTTAACTTTCCGAGGTAATTATTTACGACTAATTAAAACTACTAATGGTGATGGAAAACGGTTCCTCTTCCCTCCCGCCTCTCCCCCATGGGTCTTCTCCCTGATGTTTGTTATGCCATTTTACAGACACAGTAGGCTAGTGTAGTGGTGCGCCCATGCGGCTCAACATGTCTCTATGGCTGGGACCGAGTCTCTCTAATGTCGCTATACTTGAATACCGGATAATGTCTCTCCACTCTGACACTCTCAGACAGCTGAGCGGCGGTAACCATAATGGTCTATTCGGTAACGCCCCAATTCAACCTCGCCCCAGCTTTTGTTCTTGTATTCTTTATTTTTGTTTTACTGAGAATAAGGTTAGAAATAAGTTCAGGGGCGAGTTGGTAAAGGGGGGAGTTGTTTTGTATTTGTTTTTACAGCCATGCAGGCTACACAGCTACACAACTATAAGAGTACTGGACTAATACGCTATGAAAAGCAAAAAAGTGCGGTAGCCAGCCCAGAACTGTACGTTTGTGGACGTTTTATTTGTCTATATATCCCCATCATAAGTCAAAGTATTACACTTACACTACGTGATTACATCAAGAACAAATAGTGTAATATCACTTATATGCCGATATAGGCTATCTCATTTGGCTGCAGGCTGACCATGCAGTTTAAACACTTTTAGCCGTTTGTTACATTTTTGTTCGTAGGTTTCTGCACTTTCGGCTCGTCTCTATGGTAGTGTAGTGCAGCTGTAGTAGCTAGCTTATACTGACTTGAGTGTTAACGTTGTAAATGAAACCGCTTGCATGTGTAAAACTCTCAGTCTCTCGCAGAGCCTGAGGTTTGTTTCGTTAAAGTGCATATAGTGATCTTGTTTGCGTGAATTTTTGACATTCTTCATATAAAACAGTGGTTTTCATCTCTGTTTATATACGTCAAAGCTCAATTATTTATTCTGCATTTGAGCCACGATTTGACCATCATTTGATGATATTTAGCAGCCTCTCGGACCCAAGACTTAGAAGAATATGTTGTTGTCCTTGGAAACGATTTTGTCCACAATTCCATGCTGTATTGATGTTGGTACCATTAGGAGAGATAGCAGGGCAGGCAAACGTTTACAGTTCTTCTACATTCTCTTAATTGTGTAGACTTCTTGTAAATTAAGTAATGCAGATGTTTAACAGCAACTGTTTAACAGCAACTCTTGAGAGTGTAAAATTAAACCAAAAGGGCCCATTTGGTTTAATCTTTCGTTCTCAAGCTTATATCACTGATATAAAAGATGTGTGCAGTAACTAATTAATGTATGTTGTAGAATTATCATACCAAGAAAGACCACCCATTTCCCAAGATGAACAACATGGCTGTGTGCTTGCCTTGCATACTAAGCTACTGTTAGTATACTGTACTGTGGCATAATTACTGTCTGTTATTGCCAACTCCCACACATGTAACCACACCCATGTTTGGCTGGTATTCTCTCTTCTCGTCCTCACAGCCTGGTTGTGGCTGTGTTACCCACCCTAGGACTGTGGTTTTCAACCCTTTTCATGTCAAGGCCCATTCTTGTTTATTCTGCATTTTGAGTTGGTTTCAAATGATGCTAGTGCATCATTTGGATATCTCCGAGATTCAAGCTTTTGTTGTTGCGCCAGGGTATAGTTCACAAGGAATATGTGTAGTGTATAGGCCTTAAATGGTCATTCGGCACTTGCCCATTAAAAACTTAGATAGATATGTGAGCTGTTTATAAGGGAAAATAAATATAGTCTATATTGATTGTCATTGAACACGCTTTGGTGGAAAGCTAATAGAAGGACTGTGTATAGCAGTGTAGCACACAGGAAGGAACTACTGCCAGCTGGTTCTGAGTGATTTGGACAGGTGCGACTCTCTTCGGCTCTGTTCCATTTCAGTCTAAAAGGAAGCTTTCCTTTTAGACTTGTGTCGCCCGACACACTACAAAACACACACCCCTGTTTAAAATACACACTGACTACATACCCTTCATTACGAGTTGTCATTACTGTGTTTACCATATACGCTCTCGCATGGTATCCTATAGCCTGGGTGTATGATTAAAGCTGTTTGAACTAATGCACTTTACTTCACCATTTTTAATGTGGATCCTTCTCCTGTAACCTGACATTCATGTCTCTGGGACCTTTACCTCCTCTGGAGTGATAGCCTGGCCACTGACAGTATAGTAAACATACAGGTCATCTCAGGAGAGGGAAACGGAGAGGAGAATTGATCTGTTGTACATTTTTGGCCTAGATTAGAATCTTTAGAACGTTCTCTATGTGTGGTTACTTACACAGGGAGGTAGCAGTGCCTGTGCTATAGACAACTGTCTGTATGGCTAGCAGCAGGGGTGCTAGCCATTGAAAGTATTGAAAGTATAGCTCTCAAGTAAAAAACAAAACTTTTGTTTTGTTTTTTACTTGAGAGCTATACTTTCAAAATGACATGTTCAACAAGATCTACCCACCCCAAAAAATAATAACGCAATTGCTGGAAATAGTTAAACAATGAATGTACCTGAGGGGGCTTTGGAATAGTTGCAATATTGGCATTACATAATTATACGACTAACGCACTTGGAATGGGAAATAGGCTACAGATGCAAAGATATATTGGTATAGAGTTTTCTTGTATATACAGTACATTTGTAATGCTATACTGATGTTTGTGATACAATACTTGAAAACTGCTGACAGGCCTGTTTTTATGTCGATCAAACAAGTCACCTTAATTCAAGTGGCAGACAGACAGACAGACACAGTTATATTTCTCAATCCCTATTTCCTGTATGCCTCGTCGGCTGACACTGAGTCATTCCATAGTCAGTCGCCATGGTTGTGTTGTGGTCATTTAAGGGAAATAAACAGCCATGGTTGTGTTGTGGTCATTTGGGGGAAATAAACACGTGAATGAAGCCCGGGCGTTCGTCCACAGTTTAGTGCTGGGCGGAGAAGCAAAACAGCAGAAACAAGAGAATACAGTCCTCACACTGGATAAAGCTCTAATTTTTACCACCCAGTTTGTTTCAGTGGCAGCTCTTGATTCTGTAATGAATGGATCTTGAAAACGTTTATTTCGTCCCGGACAGTTGATGGTGTTAGTTGGTTAACACAAACACACACACACACAGTCACACGCACGCACGCACGCACACACGCGAGCGCGCACACACACACACACACACACACACACACGCACACACACGCACACACACACACACACACACACACACACACACACACACACACACACACACACACACACACACACGCACACGCACACACACACCTCCAGAGTAGACATACTATTTAGTCTTCTTGCTGGCAAGCGTGGGACTGAATCTCTCTGACAGTTGGGTGGATTCCAGGTCCCTGGACTGGCTGGGATCCTTAAAGATTAGCCCGGATAGTGCCAGACGAAAAAACAAGATCCCTGCTGGGGGGAGATCAGTTTGAATGACATTTGGCTCACCCCAGAGTTGTGAGTGACCAGTCAGCATTGCATGACCAATGCGTGATGTTGGAATCTGTTTGTAATTGTAACCGCCCCTTGGAAATCAATGGTCCACAGTGTCCACACTATCTGTTCTCGTCATCTGTCATCTTCTCTCTCTCTCTCTCTCTCTCTCTCTCTCTCTCAGTAACATGATTAGGTACTGGCCCACAGACACTAGAGCCATAAACATGTAATGTTATTATAAAGAACCACAGCAGCACGGTCAGCATCTGGAGCCCGCACTTGAAAACCATCTTCATGTTGTCTAGTGAAACTGGTGAAAATAGCCGATCTTACATGCTCACAAGTTAACTCGTTGATTCGCTCCGCGTTGTGAGCTTGTAGATCTGCTATTTTCACTATACTACTTGTCAGCGCTGCAGTCCAAAGTATTAAGGTCATTACACACTGGCGAATTAGCGAAGCGATGCGAATAAGCAATCTGAAAATGCGAAATATTGCATGTTGCAGTTCGCCTGCGAATCTCTGCAAAATACGACACCATGCAGAGCGAACAAATAAAGAGCGAAAACGGTCGCATTTTCGCACATTTGCCACTGATGTGGAAGCTTGCATGGACTTCAATTGTTGTTTTTAAAATGCGAATTATTCGCACGAATATATCGCGTCGCCAATTCGCCAGTGTGTATAATGACCTTTACAACTGGAGCCAAATGAGTTGAATTGACACTGAATGACTGAAGATGTATTGGTTGGTCTGTGTTGTGTTTCGACGTCAGTCAGCTGTGTTTGCTTAGTTCAACATGACATGGGACTTTCTGTTTGATTCTTCCTGTCATGTGACCTGACCCTCTGGCTACTATTCTGCGTGTCTTTTCTTTTTTCTTTTTTTTCTATAATTCTTATCCCATGATTTTGCAACCCATTGTTTTCACCCAGCGTCAATTATCTAGGCGACCGCACTACCGACTGTGCCACCGTGCCCCCATGCGTCTCTTTTCTATGAGGAGGTGTGTGTGTGTGTGTGCGCGCGCGTGTCCATGTCCCCGTGTGTGCGTGTGCATGTCCGTGTGTGTGTGCTAGTTGTGTGTGTCAGATTTGTATTTATCTGATCCCTCTGTCTATTTGCATTCTAATAGCTGACAGTCATCAAATATATTTTAGGATTTGCAACAAGGATATCCTCCTTTTCACGCATGCACGCACGCACGCACGCACTCACACATGCACACAGACAGAGGTCTATTGGGTTGTCTAGTCCATTATCTGACAGAGCAGCTGGCAACTGACAAGGGCAACTAAATGAACTGTTGGAGAAAGTAGCTACAATCAGTGGACAATGGAATTATTTTTTGGGGGGGGGGTGGGGAAATGAGAAGAATTAAGGATAATTATTTATATTGAACTCCTTGATGATTTAAAAAAAAAGAAAATGCTGTTGAAAACCGATTCTGTATTATTTTGAGACCGTTCCAATAACGATATGACATTTCTATGGCCGATATGCTCCTATTCCGATTATGCTAGCGATTAATCGTGCGTCCCTAAATGTGTTGTCCTCCAGGGGGTGATGGCGGTGCCGTACGAGGGCCAGTCCTACTCCGACCTGCGGGGGCGCTGTCAGCAGACCGGCGTCCTGTTCGAGGACCCTCTGTTTCCCGCCGCGGACCGCTCACTCTTCTACCAGGACAACCGCATCGGCCGCATCACCTGGAAGAGACCCAAGGTGAGGAGGGGGAGGGAGGGAGGGAGGGGGTGTGTGTCCGTGTGTGTGTGTGTGTGTGTGTGTGTGTGCGCACACGTGTGTCTGTGTGCGTGCGTATGCATGTATGGTAAGGTCATGAATGCATGTAAGGTCATGCATGACCTTGGGTGGCACTGTTTGGAAATTCAAGGAATTCCCCGCTATAATGTAAACATTGATCTTCATGTATGTATGCTTGCGTTTGTCATGTCACTACCTGTGTGTGTGTGTGTGTGTGTGTGTGTGTGTGTGTGTGTGTGTGTGTGTGTGTGTGTGTGTGTGTGTGTGTGTGTGTGTGTGTGTGTGTGTGTGTGTGTGTGTGTGTGTGTGTGTGTGTGTGTGTGTGTGTGTGTGTGTGTGTGTGTGTGTGTGTGCGTGCGTGCACGCGTGTCTTCAACCTTTGCTCTGTGACCAAATATTTCAACAGCCAGTTGTGATGTTTCTGGGTGTGTTCATTCATCTTCTACTAATCTACTTCAATGGTTTTCAACCCTTTTCACTTAGTATCTTATTACATTATACTTTTCACAGTTGAATTTCAAAAGTAGCAAAAGTAGCACATCGACAAGCTACGTAGCGTTCAATCGATTTGTTTCGTCTTCACTTGCTTAACCCATTTAGACTTGAGGACGATTCTACAAATGTCTTCTAAATCCCGACAGTTTTCTGAAAAACCCATGTTTCTATATCAGTGGTACTAATCTACTTCAATGGTTTTCAACCCTTTTCACTTAGTATCTTATTACATTATACTTTTCACAGTTGAATTTCAAAAGTAGCAAAAGTAGCACATCGACAAGCTACGTAGCGTTCAATCGATTTGTTTCGTCTTCACTTGCTTAACCCATTTAGACTTGAGGACGATTCTACAAATGTCTTCTAAATCCCGACAGTTTTCTGAAAAACCCATGTTTCTATATCAGTGGTTTTCTAACTATTTCATGTCAAGGATATATATAATAATAATATATTATATATTATAATAATAATAATATATAATAATAATAATATAATATATGTAATTGGCCGCCGACCCCCATCTGAAAACATGTTGTTCCAGCGACCCCCCCCCCCCAGAAGCAAAGATTTGAGTCAAAAATATTCGTTGTGAAAGAATATATAATCAAAGGTTTGCGCCACATTTTCACCATTCTTCAAAAATAGCAGATATACAAGCTCTATGAGCTTTACCTATAGTTATCAGAGGATATTGAGATAATTCAGATATTCAACTTATCCACTGGAAGCAGGTCTGGACTGTCCACTTGACAAACCGGGCCCAGCCAATGAAATGTGGCACAATTTATTATTGTTTTCTAACATGCAAAAATCCATACAGCTTGGTTCAAATAAAAATGTATTCATTATAATGTCAGGATTACTGTCTTTAGATTAGAAAAAAATACACAACTTGACTCGGTCTTCCGCAGTCCAAAAAACGTGACCCTGAGCACACAGGACGAAGTTCACCGTCTTTTCAATTAGTAACGCCCAGCGCCCAGGACGAAGATTGATCAAAAGGACGGAGATTATTGATATCAAAACACGATCACATCGCTCCACAGGCTGGGAGCGCCTGTTGCGCAACATTCAATGTTGTGCAA
>NC_137870.1:4972784-4980284 GCF_963924005.1 Protomyctophum bolini | reverse complement strand
TACGTGCATGCTGCATGAGGGTGTGTGTACGACGTGCGTGCTGCATAGAAGGGTGTGTGCAGCATTGGTTTATGCCAGCTCTATCATTTGACTGCCCTCCTATCAGCCCGCCTCCCCGTGGCCTCTACTTTACATGTTCTTTGAAGATTTAAAAGGGACTATTATATTCAGCAGCACCGTTGGTATGTCTGACGTACAGTGTGCACCCCGAGTTAATGGCAACTAGCTGCAATTTGCCATTGACAGCCCATACATACTGTACGTCCAAACAGAAAAGTCCTATCTGATTGTTTTGAACAACGTCAAACTAATTTACCCGACACTGGTTGCTTCCTGGAGGCCCCCGCCATAAAATAATGGATAGATATACCGGTAGTTTAAATTATATTTATAATATGGAACAGATCACTTTCTCTCTCAGACTGCAGAAAGAGAAATTCATAAAGTTTTGGTCTAATTGGGTGAATTATGTATAATGCCTTTGTGACCAGATTTTGTAGTGGCAAGGACGTGTCTATTTTTGCTCACAACTTCATATACTCTCCTATGTTTTCCTATGAGTATTATATTGTATTGTACTTAAACATTTTTGTACACATCATCTATCTCTCCCATACACTTTATTTTCTTTTCTTTGTCTGTTTAAAAATGATAAAAACCTGTGGACAAAGAAATACTATTTGAAAAATATTGTATAACAAATGATGAAGAACAACATCAAACTCACCAACATTGCAGCTATAAGGCAAGCTTGAATTATCCTCGTTCTATCTGCAAAGTGTTTGTTTCATTAAAGTTCAACGTAGACAACGTTTTGAGCTACTTCCTTAATTAAGTGTTGGAGTTTGGACCTTTTGTGCAAAGTAAACCTAGCGTTTCTTTCCCCTCCGTTCTCCAGGAGCTATGTGCCGACCCCCATCTCTTTTGGGCTAAGTGAACCTAACGTTTCTTTCCCCTCCGTTCTCCAGGAGCTATGTGCCGACCCCCATCTGTTCGTGGACGGGATCAGCGCCCACGACCTGCACCAGGGGCAGCTGGGAAACTGCTGGTTCGTAGCCGCGTGCTCCAGTCTGGCCAGCAGGGAGGCGCTGTGGCAGAAGGTAAGACCAGAGAGAGATAGAGAGAGGCAGAGAGACAGCCTGGGCACACTTTAGATTCCATGCGCGGACAGAAGAAGCTGTGTTTTGCGTAATTTCCGTTTTTCTTTTAGACAGCTGGTGGATGGAAAAGAAGCTCCACCCACGTGGCAGGTTGCCGACTGGGGCAAGCTTTTCATGGCGTGTGTGTGTGTGTGTGTGTGCGTGTAGCAGTGGCTCTGAGCCTCGCGCCTGATGGCCTCACAAGTCTAATATATATCTCCCCCAGTCCATTTGGGATATTGCTTTGGTCTAGTGGTTAAAATGTTGGACTTTCACACGCGGGGGACCCGAGTTGGAATCCCGGGCGTTACACACGTGCGCTCTAAAGGTCCTTTCAGATGTGCAATCATGTGACGATGTGGCTCAGGTGTTGTCGCCTGGCTCAACGACAGGTCTGCTCATGAGGTGACGCCAAAGCGCGAGCGCGGGAGGAAAGAAAATCACACCTGTGTGAACTGAGTGGGGTTGGGTCCCCAGAACTTCCAGACCCACAGGAAGGAGCTTAAGGGTGTAGTCTGTAACATACTGTAATAAAGAGCAGTCCAATCTAGTGGGTGGTGATTTCGCTCCACAGTGACTCTCGTCTTTAAAGACATGGATGGATTATCATGACCCAACTGGCCGTGGGCCCTGCCCCCTGCATAGTGCACGCACGCACGCACGCACGCACGCACGCACGCAGGCAGGCAGGCAGACGCACGCACGCAGGCAGGCAGGCAGACGCACGCACGCAGGCAGGCAGGCTGGCAGGCGCACGCACTCACATAGTCACTTGTGTGATGCTTTGCCAAGCACATCAGGGCAAACACAGCATGTAGTACTTTGAAATGATGCTATTTTTAGATATTAAATTACTGGCATTTTAGGTCCATTTTAGTTCTGTAACTGCCATGTACTGTACTGAACCGTGTATATATATATATTTTTTTTGAATGGCAGTGGTGGGAAGTACCTAAGTACATTTACTCAAGCATTGCACTTCTGTTCAATTTTGAGAAATTTGTCCAATTTCCAATACTTTTACTTTTTTTGCCACTACGTTTGTTTGAAAACTTTAGTTACTAATAATTACTTTGTAGATTTTGATTATTATTTTTACGAAACATATACCACAAAAAACACTTTACAAAACATACCACTTCAGCCCTATTTAAAAATAAATGAAAGAAAGAAAGAAAGAAAGAATCCAAAGATTTGAAAACTTGAAATGGGACATTGTGCATGATTACTACTTTCCGTTTGGCCTGTCTGTTTTTTCCAGGGTGTATTGTCTTCCTCTGTCCTCAGAGGGGTCTCCTCCTCTGCTCTGAAGGGAGGGGTCTCCTCCTCTGCTCTGAAGGGAGGGGTCTCCTCCTCTGCTCTGAAGGGAGGGGTCTCCTCCTCTGCTCTGAAGGGAGGGGTCTCCTCCTCTGCTCTGTCCTCAGAGGGGTCTCCTCCTCTGCTCTGAAGGGAGGGGTCTCCTCCTCTGCTCTGAAGGGAGGGGTCTCCTCCTCTGCTCTGAAGGGAAACTATCTGCAGACGCCAGTAGTGGAAAGTAACTAAAGTACTTTTTACTTAATTTTGACCCGAGGTATTTCTACTTGAATACTGGAGAACTCGGGTCGCCGACTCTTCTTCATCTTTGCCGAGATTTCTTCCCCTTTCGCCGACTCTTCGTCACTTTCCGGTCCAAGTTCTGTCTGAGAACTCGGACGGAAAGTGACGAAGAGTCGCCGAAACGGGAAGAAATCTCGGCACTGGAGCGCGCATCTAGCTACTGCATGATGATCATGCACGCTGATCAGACAGCAGATCAATAAAAGCATGCAAAAGCATTCAGCTTTCACAAGTGTGCCCATATAGAGAAGGAAAATAATTAAGAATTCGGTGGCATTTCTCTCAGTCCCTGTCGCAGGGTAAACAAAACGTCATATAGCACATGGCTAATTGTACCGTGCCAGGGAGGAGGAGGAGGCGGAGCGGCTGTAACTTTCTCCAGGCCAATAATGGATTTAATCATTCCAAATAGGTCTCCATTCATTGCTACGGTCGACATGCTCGTCTCACTGTCACTCGCTTTTAGTTTTGACTAACGCAAGCGCAAAGCAAAGCCAAGCCATTGAAGTTGAAGTGAATGCGCAAGATTTGCGACATTGATGGGGGCAGAAAACTGAGCGCTCGAGCACTGTTCATGCAGCCTGGAGTTCAGAGGAGTGGGACTAGCTGGAGTTTGATAGTTGAGATTGTAGAGCTTGTAGATCTGTCTGTTTTTGCAGCTCCGGTGTCAGGGTAACAATAAGAAAAAATTATAGGCAGAGATGAAGTGAAGTTGAACAGCCAAGCAGCAGCAAGCTACGCTACGCTAAGCTAACATCACCACCACCATGGCTGGTGTTGTGTTAGCTTAGCAGCTAAGCCTTAGCTTCTTGCAATGCTATAGCGTTCTCACTGCGGTCTCACGGTGCAGGCACTGTGGGCTGCTGCTTGGAGAGGAGAGGCTACAGGCGGCTCAGCGGCTGCTATGACCAAATTGATTGTGTGCAACATGACAACTGTTTTAAAGTATTGTACAGTGACAACTATTGAAACTTTATTGTAAACAAACACTGCGGTCCACCCAGCTCCACCCCCCTGGCTACAGCAGGCAGCCAGCAGTGAGCCTGAGCACCGCGTCGAGCGTTGTTTCCTTCCTGAAAATGATCATTATCATCGCTCCCGTTGACTTTCATTCCCGTCCCGTCCCGATCACGGGATTAATAAAATGTTTTGGTTGTGTTGCTTTAGCATCGTTAGCACAGTAGCTAGCAGTAGCTAACATTCAGAAACTTGCAGCTGCTGAAAGTGCCCCGAAACGTGGAGAATATTCGGCAGAATCTGAAGAAGAGTCGTCGCGCGGCGAATCTTCTTAAGAGTCTGCCGAATATTCTCCACGGTTTGCCGACTTGTCTTGAGAAGTCGGCAAAAAGGGTAAATCCGCCGAGTGTTCTTGTTACCTTCTACTTTACTCGAGTATTTCCAATTTCCAGTACTTTTACTTTTACTACTCCAACACATCTCAGAGCCAACATTTTTACTCCACTTCAGTTATTTGAAAACTTTAGTTACTATAGTTACTTTAGCGATTTTAATTTTGCAATTAGAAAACCCTATATACATTTCGGGCAATTTGAAAATAGCCGTCTATTGCGACGCATTGAGAGCTTGTAGATAATAAAATAGCCGTCTCAAAATCTACATGCTCACAATGTGTCGAGTTGCGACGCATTGTGTTAGCTTGTAGATCGGCTATTCTCAATAGATTTTGTACACATTTTGCAGTGTTGGTATACTTTTAGTAATTGAGTACTTTTTCCACCACTGGCAGACGCAAGCGCGTGACGCAACCTCCCACTCCCAGGGAGGACAGCCCCGTTGTCCTGGCGACAACCTCCCACTCCCAGGGAGGACAGCCCCGTTGTCCTGGCGACAACCTCCCACTCCCAGGGAGGACAGCCCCGTTGTCCTGGTTGACAACCTCCCACTCCCAGGGAGGACAGCCCGTTGTCCTGGCGACAACAACCTCCCACTCCCAGGGAGGACAGCCCGTTGTCCTGACGACAACAACCTCCCACTCCCAGGGAGGACAGCCCGTTGTCCTGACGACAACAACCTCCCACTCCCAGGGAGGACAGCCCCGTTGTCCTGGAGACAATAAGCGCCCCCCAAAAAAAACAAGCAAATAGCATCAAGCAAAGTTGTTGTGTTGGCCCCTGTTAACAGAGGTGAGGGGATCACAGCAGTGTTGAGGTGGAGTGGAGGTCTTAAAGATACCACACGTTTAGTTCCAATCATTAGGATTGTGATTAACCCATTCTGAACGGGAACCTATTGGTGTTAGCATCATGTTATGCTTTAGCTATTTTTGAAAAATCGAAGAACGACTGACATTTTTAGAATCTGATCTCAGGTCAGAATGGGTTAATCAGACCAGTGTGTGTCCAGTGGAAACCTCGTGTGAATCTGATCTCAGGTCAGAATGGGTTAAGACGACAAGCACCATTTAAAGGCGAAACTTCAGTTGAGCAACAGTTGGGGATGGTTGTACTATAGTCTCTGAAGGGGGAACAGGACAGTGTCTGAGAGCTCAGAGACTCTATGGTGCTCTGAAGGGGGAACAGGACAGTGTCTGAGAGCTCAGAGACTCTATGGTGCTCTGAAGGGGGAACAGGACAGTGTCTGAGAGCTCAGAGACTCTATGGTGCTCTGAAGGGGGAACAGGACAGTGTCTGAGAGCTCAGAGACTCTGTGGTGCTCTGAAGGGGGAACAGGACAGTGTCTGAGAGCTCAGAGACTCTATGGTGCTCTGAAGGGGGAACAGGACAGTGTCTGAGAGCTCAGAGACTCTGTGGTGCTCTGAAGGGGGAACAGGACAGTGTCTGAGAGCTCAGAGACTCTGTGGTGCTCCAGGAAAGTTTGACTGGAAAAAAGGGTGCAACTCAGTTCTGACCCACGTTGACCCATGAAGTCACTGTGGCTGAAACCATGACCACTGACGGCTGGAATGCAGTTCCCCCGTTTCGCTTGGGTTCTCCTGATTAGAAAGAGAGCAATTGAAACAATAGTAAATGTAAAACAAAGAGGCATATTGCTACTCGTCACGGTCGTTGTCATCATGTAATTTAACCCAATTACAGGCCTGACGTCGAAATTAAAAAAAAAAATGTTTTCGAAATCCTGACAGTTTTCTGAAAAACCTTATGTTTCTGTATCAGTGGTGGTCAATATTTCATGTCAACGACCCCAAAAACTATATGTAATAATTGGCCACTCGTCGTTCTGAAAGGGGGAGGGACTGCGACGCTCTATACTCTTCTCAGTCACTTTTTTTTTAACTTATGCCTATCGCTCCTTTTTATGGAGCATAGGCCGTCGACTACAGTTCGCCAGAGTCCTCTATCCTGGGCCTTCTTTTCCAGCTGTATTTCCATGTCAGTCCACACTGCTTGATGTCAGTCTCAAGGTCCCTGCGCCAGGTGTTCTTCGGCCTCCCTCTCTTTCTTGTGCCTTGTGGGTTCCATGTAAGGGCTTGTCTTGTGATGCTGGTATTGGGCTTCCGGAGTGTGTGGCCTATCCATCCCCACCTTCTTCTCTTTAACTCTTCTCAGTCAATCAGTGATTTAGTATGCGTGTAAGTTCAAGATCCTTCTAGAAAACCTCAGCGTGACGGACTGCCGGCCATGTATGGTGTGTGTGTGTGTGTGTGACGGATCGACCGACGGGCTGACATGGTTTTCATAGTATTCTGCGACCTGTCACCTGCGGTCTCAACTATTCTATACTATACATGCAATGTAACGAACAGGCTGCTTAACGGCTTGTTCCGTTTGAACAAATCCATGCGCCTCTCTTTGTTAGTGGTTTTCTGGTTTTTACTATCATGTCTTTCTGTGTCATGTCGTCTATGTTCGTGTGCTGTCACGGTTGTGGTCGGTTTGTTTTGACTGACAACAACAACAACAATTCTTTAAAGAGAATAAAACGAGAATAAATGAGGTCTACATGAGATAGTACACCTAGGGGGAGAAAAAAAAATAAGTGACAGTTTTATGCGAAACAATATTAGCTTTGTACTGTTTCATTCTGAGATGCGTGCCAAGGAGGGAGTGAATGGAATTCATGAAACCGAAACCAACAAAAATATGCATCATAGGCAGAGACAAAGACAGCAAGTCATGAGAGAGAGAGAGAGAGAGAGAGAGAGAGAGAGAGAGAGAGAGAGAGAGAGAGAGAGAGAGAGAGAGAGAGAGAGAGAGAGAGAGAGACTGGAGAATGAATGAAGATAGTTGGTGAGACTGTGAAGCTGAAACAGTGATGGAAAGTAAGTACTTTTACTTAAGTACTGTACTTAAGTACAATTTAAAGGTATTTGTACTTTACTTGAGTATTTCCAATTTCCAATACTTTTACATCTACTCCACTACATCTCAGAGCCAACTTTTTGCACTTTATTTGAAAACTTTATATTGTGGCGCAGATCTTTGAATAGCGAACGTTTTTAACTCACATCTTTGCTGGAACACTCCCTGGAACAACATATTTTCAGATAGGGATCCGTGGCCAGTTACGTGACTGACATGGAAACATAGGGTTTTAGGATTTAGAAGGCATTTGTAGAATCATCCTCAGGTCTAAATGGGTTTAAAATGTCTATACATGTAAAAAAGGCTATACTAGAGCTAATAGTTTAGCTCCTGTTGTGCTCCTGTGTTAGATAAGGCCATCCTGAAAAACACAGCTGTTTCCTCTATGAGGATTGGTTCATGAACTACAAGGGAAACAGCACGACAAAACACTTTCTATATGGATCACGTGACTCACGAGTACAAATCCAAAATTCTTTCTT